>NW_017802491.1:1189110-1261517 GCF_001625305.1 Branchiostoma belcheri
TTTTCGTGTCGACTGTGAGCTGTGCCGCCAATTGGGGGCTAAGCAGAAGGACGGGGGCAAAGCAGAATTGCGCCGGGGGCGTAGAGGAACGACGGGGGCGAAGCAGATTTTTTGCGGGGGCGAAGCAGAACGGGGCGGGGGCGAAGCAGAACGGCGGGGCGAAGAGGAAGGAGTTTCATGGGGGTGTGTAATAGAGGACTCGATGAGGGTATCTGATCTATATGATGAGTTATCACTCACAGTCGTTCTGCACATATGACACATTACCCTTCCCCTTACCCCTGCAGCGCGCTGCCTAGTCTCCGCACCAGCGACTCCGCAGCAAGCCGAGCGGATAATTCTTCAATTAAAGCCTCATGCATCGCCGATAAACCACGGGCGGAGACGGAAGTCAGCGAGATATGATCAACCAACGGGCTCTTACTGGATATTGACTGGCGACAAATGGCATCTGGAAAAGTTAAAGATAACCGCCGGGAATCAGATGGTGCAGTTGTCGAAATGCCTTTCAATAACGTCAGCAGGGCGCTAATGATACAGATCAGCTACGTTCTACCCTAATTCATCATACATGCATGTTGTCATAAGATTTTTTGGTATCGAATGCAATCGGCACCAATTAAGAAGCCTGCAGATATTTTCTCCCCAATCCAACGTTATAACTACCTATAAATAAACGTGACATTTTCAGTGTTTAATTCCTGCGTATAGCCTCGCGTAGTGTTGACCCCCTCCCGCTATCCGATCGTTACTTCGCGGACGCACCTCCGCGAGGCCGGGTTGTGGTGACCGCTCCCTGCCGGGTGGCATGTGCCGTTCGCAGATTACTGAAGCATCGCGTCAGTCATCGATTTCACGGCGACAATGGACAGGAAAGGCGGTGGATTCTAGTCAATAATGGACCCTTAAAATGTCACAAGCCGTGTGGATACATTGATGGCTTAGTTATTTCTATCCCTACTTCGCCGTTACGAACGAGAAAGCACAGTAACTGTACACTAAAGCTGGAAGTAGCCCAAATCGTTTTTCGAACGCTTTTTACTGCAAAACAAGCTAACTTTTAGGGCTTCAATCTCAGTTCTGAATCTCTCTCGATTTTAACCGAGTTAACAGCTTTCCATATCGTTCCGAGATAAGCATGGTCTGCGTTCCCTGTAAATCTGCTGTCATGCATTAGGTATAAACCGCCATCTAATGATTTATCTCACACAGGGTACAGATAACTTCTCCCTTTAATTACTTTTCGGCAGCTAAGAAAGATGGAGTGGGTGAATAATCTAGGAACAAAGAACCCTCTTCGTGCTTTCCCTTCACGATAACGCACGTTTGCTAATGCACATGCAGCGCATATCTCACTTTTATATCTGCCTCTGGACCTGAATCAAAAACACATTACAGTCGTCTGATTATAAACACACATTCGGCGGGCACATAGACGTTGTTCCCCGAGGGGCATTAACCATGAAGTAAAATGATGTTATCGCCTTGCACTAAGTTTATTTTACGTATTAGAAGTGCATACACGTTGTCTGTGATGAAGAGATATGGGGACATAATGGCCTATATTCACAAGGGAAGTGGGCATATACATGTATATAAAGAACTGTCACGGCTCAGTGACCTGGGGTAGTAAGCGGTAGGTATACATAACGTTCAGAACTTATCCTGGGATCATACGTTATTTTCCTGGCATACAGCGATGCTGAACCATTCATCAAGTTGCGCCTTTGTTTAAAACTGTCACCTGCGCCGTCTATCTTCCTTGATCTTCCTCACGGCAATTCGCCGAACAAAATTGGCCCCATTTGTCAGAAGTCCATCCAATGGAAGAATGGGACTTTCCCAGACGAAGGTTTATACCAGCTGAGCTGCCACCACAATGTTTCCTGATTTCCCAGGAGAGGCTAATTGCGTCTAAGTTCAAGGGTTGAGTGGAATCATGGCAATACTGGTCTTCTGGGGGAAACAGCTAGAAACAAATAGTGTTACCGGCGAATAAAGCTGTCCAAGTAAGCAAATTCAAACATATACACTAGTTTGCTTTTGAAATGTTAACATGCGATTTAGTCCATCTTGTTTCCATCTGATTTCTGGCCCAGCTACCGAATTTTCAGCACCAAGGACAGGTGCGAGTACAGGGACCCTTTGTCCACGTATCCTTTAGGTCAACGGCCTTGTTGATCTGTGTGCCAGAAGAAACATTAAGCCGTAATCAATACGTTCATGACATCTATGAAACGTTACATAGTTTATAACGTGTTTAACAACTCCCAAATCAGCCTTAAAACATGCCAAGTGGACGTGAAACGTGAACGTTGAGCAACTACAGCCGCACATCCTGATAAAACTGCCCATGAATTCCCGGACTCTGTTTTAGACTGTCTTGGCGCAGTACCAAGTCCCCTCGTAGCGTTTTTCAAGACAATCAAAAAGGTGCCTTGTTATGATCAACTGGACAAGCAGTGGCCGTTTTCTGCACACTCAACTTCGATTTTACACTTTCTAGCATCGATTTTTGAAATAATGTTTACTTTGGATGGTGACATATAGTACGGTTTGTGGCCGTTTTACGTGTAGCACATTTGACGCTAATACTCGCGCATTGCTAAATAATTCATGCAAAACTTCACCCGTAACCTGTCCAACTTTCTGTTTAGGAAACAACAGATTAAATCTTCTGGACATTCGCCCATACTCCCTCGTACTTGTCATATTTGGTGTACGCATCTTTTGAAAGAGTCCCTTACCTGCCGAATTTGTTTCTTCATAATGTAACGCCTGAAAATTCAGTCATCATAGCGGCATAACTGATGGCAAATGTATACCCCTCCGGCTTTGTACCTTAGCTAAGTAACAAGTTTTCCTTGCTAGTCTTTCGATCCTCTATGCTAGTCTGAAATATGAAAGGCGCGCGTTTGGTTCCATTTAATGGCGATGGGACTTGAATATTACAGTTTCGCTGATGAGGTATCTCTCGCAATCCGTTATGATCAGGCTCAAAGCCATAGGGTCGGAGGGAAATCTAATTGTCCCTGATACCCACTGGATGATTTGTAGATTAGATCCTGATGTAGTACTTCTCATGATAGGTTCATAACTACATATAGATGGCCCTAGGTACCGCTCGGAATGAGTCGCCCCACTACGGGTTGGACTGGTTCCAATCTCTCACACTTCATAAATAGTCCATGGCGCGTGTCTGCAAATGTTATTGCCTGTCTAATCAAGTAAACTTACCCTGACAGGGTGTCCACAGAGGACACATTAAGGCAGTGCAGTATGAATCATTTAGTCAGAAGAAACACCCAACTACCGCGAAAATAGCACGTCTTGTCTTGATATCTATATGAGTAAGGGTCTGAAGGGTTCCATTATTACTAATTAAGTCGCTGGCGTACCTCAAAATACGCCAATGTATGAAAAGATATGTTTCACCACACCCACCCTTCACTTGACATTCCTCTAAAACTCAACCAAATCATGGGATGAATCTTCACGGAATCTCATCATCAAAACAAAAATCATCCAGCCAGACAACCTAGGCAGCTGATCAGCCATATGCATAGAATCTTCGGGTTTTGAAGTGCAGAGAGAGAAGTCAACAAAAGCAAGAGCCAAGAGATGAGGAGTACTGTTACCTTCACACATGACATCCATATATCCGGTGTTGTACTCGCCTGACTTGTCGTACAATCAGTGCCACACAAACGTACACCCGCCCGCGACAGACACATTCCCGACTAAGTTAACATTGGAAGCTTTTGGATTGACGGAAAAGTCCACAAGCGTGACGAGGAAGACTCTGGTCTGAGCATTCCGCAGGAAGTTGGCGAGTCTACATCACAGACGGGACAGGCAAATCCGTACAAGGCTCCGGTGAGTGATTCAATCAAGACGTTCAGGTTATCTCCGCTGTCAGGAAGCAGTTTGCCAATACAGGAAGCTCACTTGGAGGCTCTCCTACATCAAGCCCTTAACACGGCGTCTGTCCGCGCGCAGCTGGCTCCGACGGAGCGGTACAGCCGGGGGATTTACGGTGGGAACACACGCAGATTGGCTTCCTGGAACGGCGGAACATCTCACCCGCGTGGCGGGGAGGATCGCCGTGATGACCGGCTGGGGTGAGCGGGAGGGATGACGTAGGGAACACCTGGGGTGTTTTCCACTCCACTGCATGGACGGATATTGTCTACTGTTGTTTAGAAGCAATCGACTTCATTGAGCAACATTTGTAACGGATACAATGAATGGCAAATTTGGTCAACAGTGCTATATGATGTCTCCAATATTTACACCATTCTATCCGTAGTGAACAGGGACTACATACTAAATTGAGAGAGTATAATAATCAGAATTCACAGGGGACGTTGTGCACATTACAGTATTGTGTCTGAGATAATACATTCTCTTTCGCGCCAGACACATATTGGTCTAAAGGCACTCACTGCACCACCTTCTCACATGGATGCATGGCTAGACATCGATTTCGAAGAAACAAAGGTGCTGCTGAGAGATGTACCGACTTCTTAATATGGTGACATGGTTTGTATCTTCATCTCGGCTGGTGACAGGCGTTGTCCTTACAATGCGCCACATCGATTACGGATGTCAGTGAAGTCCACGTTACCGTGTCACGGTGGGAATGAAGAAAAACACCTTTGTCCGTTCTATGAATACATCTTTTAAAACTCTTCAAGAAACCTCTGACTAAACAGAAATGCCTTTCCCTCTGGGCTAAAATCGAATTGGTTATGCTATCTAGCAACTTTCTGGATGAAATAACCGATCGTTGTGGTTCCTATTAGGTGCTCCAGCCCTAAAGGTTTACAAAGTAAGCATTTTAGCGAATACGCGTACGGGAATGCTTTCAAATGCTTTGTTTCTGCTTCGATAAGTACTACCCGCTATTTTTATCTGAATCAAATTTCTCACTGTGCAAGTTCATAAAGTAGGATTAATGTATATTTTGCCCTTTAGGAATATAAACATGAGGTTCATACTCCTTTTTCTAGTCATGCATGCCATCGGTAATCAGGTAAATCTTTAGAAAATCTCAATCATTTCTTTGTACACTGTAAGGCTTTCGACTTCGCCTACGCATTGGAACTCTGTTTTCTTAACTAAAGAATCTAAAGTGGAAGCTTTAGACTGCTTCCTCCGTAGGTGGGAAACCCATGGGGAGTCACACGGTAAAGGCTACATGGCTGTGGCGCTTACCGTATAAAAGACGGCAAGTAAAAGTAAGCACAGCCAGTCGCTGCTGTGTTGACATAATAATCTTTCATCCTTTCTTCCATTAGTGGTAATGGACCAGCTGGCGACTGTTGTTTACACTAGAGAACGTTGACTATATACAGTCGGTGCAGAACACTGCAGCCAAAGAACGTTAACGTTGTACGAATTCACACTGATAAAAGTATTTTATTACGACATATATATATGCTTCAGAAGAAAATATCACACAATTTATGGGATGTAACGGCGCGGTCTTATTCGCGTCTTAGGTAATCGTAGATTTGATTTTTCAAGCAGGCTGTGACAGAACCAAATGCCGACAGCTTTCTCGGTAACAAGACAGCCGGATTTGTACAACACATGCACGACTATCCTTCGAATATTCTTAGTTTGTGCGATCGTACGAAGATCCTACGACGAATGTAACCAGGTCCTAAGAGACGAGAACGAGAGACACGTCCCAAACCCCAATTCAATTGTATCCAGAACCGTGTCTATCTAGTTTGATGCCTGAAAGAGTTTGGGTTATGATCAGGCACGGTTCTGGATAGTCTTCTCATATCCAAGAACGTAGATTTGCCCCAACGGCCCAAGCACGGTTGTGGATACATCAACAGCGTAGACAATGGATAAATCACGGTTCTGGATATACAACAACATCTCTCAACAAGTACTCTATCCCAAGCGCGCAGCTGAGGGCCGCACCACATTCCGTCACAAGAAGATTATGGCCGTATTTAGACATGTCCACACATCGATAACAACCTACTCCATAGAAAAATGAGGTCAAACTAATCAATAAAGGGATGTGATCAAACAATGAAATTTGTGGCGTTGGTCTTGGTTCAGATTCCAAGATTGCCAAATGAGATCATAAAACATGATTTCCTTTCGGTAGAAATCATCGTAAAGCTAAGCCACCATGACCCACTTTCGTTTTAACGATGAACCACCTGACAACTCTGTTAGTACACAGCGGTACCCCGATGCACGCTACAAATTTACCTTTTGTGCAGAATGGTTATCTTGACCAGGGTTGTTAGGTCCGTGTTATTTGCTATATTCAATGTGTGTTTTTATGACACCTTTGTAGGCGAAAATCTGGGTATAACGTTGTGCACGAACCTTCGTTCATATCGATTTTGCCATGTCGTTACGGATGCTGTGAAAATTTGATAAGATCCTTGTAGGGGAGAAGGGCTGAATTATTGTTCCATAAATGCGCCCCGAATGGCTAGATTGCAGATGGCGTTCAAACGTGACAAAAGAGAGAGTCCCCGAGGGCGAATAAACGTTATGAGACGGCTAAAGGACAGAGAATGGGTTCCCAACTCGCCCGTGCCTACAGATACGTGTTGGAACAAGGAAACGGTGATCGGTTGCTTCTATGCCTGAGGCTTCCCCGGGAATTTCAGTAATCCCCTTCACGAAATCGATTATAGCCTCAAAATTGCTTCGAGTAGTCAAAAATCGTAATTTATAGTGCCAATATTGCCAGCGCATTGCACTTCACAGTCACACAGTACGTGTGTATCTGATGGTTCGTCATGATGACATTATCACAGGCCATAATCGAACTCGTGCTCAGTCTAATTGCGGGGATCGTAAAACATTTATGCGGTACGAGCAACGTCTTTATACGGCTAATTCCTTCAATTCTACATACATGTAAGGCTTTAACGTTGATAAGCCAATAGCTCAGATGACCTTGTTTCTTTGACATAGTCACAGATCGTATGGAAGCTGGATATCGATAAATGTTTAGACATCGGCATAAGTCATTAGGTCAGCATTTCTCATCCACTGTTCGCCCTCCCTGCATTGTTTTGCACTGTATTACCAAAGCCAACACAGCCCAGCCTCTCGGCTGTTCTGGGACCTCGCAAAAATATCCCGACTGAAATCTGTGACAATTGACTTTAAAAATCCAGTTTCACTGCCCTAAAATTGCTTTGTGTGCCTTTAAAGGTCCTGGAGGTGGTCTGTGTAGGTCCCGACAGCACTCTAGCATGAAGGGTATGGATTCTGGTGCCAATTTCAAACCACTTAGCTCTGCACGCCCTACGCAGACATCGATATCAGCTTGGGAATCACGGATGTCACAGCAGTGAGAATAATAATAATATGTCCACTATACAAAGGTTAGGTGTGCCAGGTAGTTCAGTTTATATACAACAAGTTGGTACCACAGCGCGCCGCCTGCGAAGCTGGAGTGTTACGCCCAAGGGCGGTCATACCGGCTACACAGATACAGGTACGATGACTTATTGAACTTAACTCATGAAAATCCAGACCAAACATCGACCATCCAATACAGAATGATACAGTAGCTAGCGGCGTGCAGACTGGCTCAACAGGCGTATTCCCTGGACTTCATGCAGCCGACTCGCTGGAACAACGACGGCCCTTTTTTTATCAATAATGCAAAAATTTTTCATATAAAATATCCCGTAAATGGATAACTGCACGGGTCATGCTGGGATCACAACACCGATTGGCACAAAAAGGGAAAATCCTCGACAATCGCCGTATCGTCATAGATAGCTGAAATGTAAGTCAAAGGTTATCCTAACAAGGTGGTCATACGCTAATGTATACACCTACCTCAACAGAGCATTTCTCCGCTAGATCAAAGCATGTCGGGTTGCAATCTTTTGCTGTCACAAGACAAAAATACGGTGGTTAAAATCAGTGGTAGTCCCGACGTCGGGTATGAGTCTTGTTGCCCCACTAACCACCTAGCCGGGGATGTCAGTTGTACAGAGAAAAATATCCAGACCGCTCTTGTTGCTCACCGACGTACAAATCACGGGATCAAAATGAAATAGGTCCAAAATAGCTCCCTCAGGAACTTGGCAACGTTTCCGTGCCGGAGAGTTAGGAGAGACGCAGTTCGCGATACACGGCTTTTCTTGAATGTTGTGGGTTATCCCATTGAAAGATTAGGGGTACGCTTTATTCGGTGCCGAGTGGGGCTGGTTTAAATAAGAACAGTAACGAAACAGGCATATATTGTAAATGATTGGGGAATACATTTACCTCGAAAGACAAAGATGTGGGAAAGAATGTTATCGGAATGAGAGTAATGAGATATCAAGTATGCGGATAAGTGGAATGGAGTGGCTCCAACCATTGCCCGATAGAACCATTATAATCAGCTAGAACTAATAGGAGTCACTTTCCTTGATTAATCCATTAAAGCTGCATGCCAGGAAGCTCGGATAAGCTTATATTTTTTTAAAAGACCTCACTGAGAATTTTTTCTTTAACCATATACGATTATGGTTTTTCTGATTTAAAACATGTAACGTTATGTACTGTATTCTAATTTCTTGCTCAGAATTGAACGGCCACCAGCCGTTGGCAACAAATTCAGAACCAGAAACCAAATTTAAACGGGGTCTGTGACAGAGGCTAGCAAAATACCATCGCATTTTTCGTAGGAACATAGCTGCCGCAGCCTTTGTTAAATTTGTATGTATCGTTACCGTAAAACAAGAATGGAACTTGTCTTATTTATTTGGCGTCTGGCGTTTTGATATAAGGCGCCCGGAAATTGCTTTCTGGACGCACGACCATTAACTGATTAGACAGTTATAACATGTTACATGTATACATATATCAGAGCGCTGATTGTACAAATAGAGACCACGGAATCTCCCACAATTGGCTATAAAATCGCCATATCTCCTGGGTATTGAAATCTAGTCAGGAAATAAGGTTTTGTCTTAAGGTCTATGAGCATAATTGCGTTAGCGTCGCCAATGTACAGTCTACACAGTGGCAACCAAATCTTGCAGCATTAGAAGAAGCGCCTTGGGTATTCCCTACGTTTTTATTTAATGGCAGCGGAGGAAAGTTCTCAGCTCAGACATACCTCGAACACATTTAATTGATGAATTATAAATAAAGGTCAAGCAATTACGCCATGGAAATCTGCCAGACTGTAGCAATTATAATGTTCCAGGGAGGATCAAGACTGGAATCGAGCATGGTGATCCGGGAACTGGTATCAATTAAACCTGAGAATTACGTCTGTGTCTATCTGAAGAGCCTCTGCTTTCTTCAGGTCCCGAGCAGTGAGAGATACTTCCAGATTTAGACAAATTTAGAATCAGGTACGATTCGAAACAGCCTCCTAGTATCCAAGAACGTTGATTTTCCCACCCATGGTTATTGATACGCGTGAGCTATCCAGAACCATGACTGAGCATGATTCTGGATGAAACACGATTCTGAGCACAACGGCAGTGTCTCATGATATCATAGATAGACCTATTAGGGGTCATTTGACTCTTAATGTGACATCCCAAAAGTGACCCAATCCGCCTGACTCTAATATATTAACAGGAAATCCTAATTTGCCCAGTAGCAAATCAGGATCATGGACGTTGTCCCTGGTCATAACTTTTACGTCTAAACCCGGGGTATAAATCGCACCGTTTACTCACCGCTCGCCAGTATTTATTGCCTGCTGCCAGCCATGTACTACACATTATGAGCAGCAATTACTGTTTTAATTACTAATACGTAATTAATCTCGTCCCATTTAACAGTGAAAAAAATATGGGACCATAGCCAACCTACCTGAGCGAGATATTCCGTGCTCAGCTCTGGTCTGTGGGACCTAATCTTTATTTTGTGATACAAGTTTTTTTAAGCCCTTTCCAGCATTCACCGGCCCAAATAGGAGTATTCTCGACACTGAGAAATGCGATGACGTCCAGCTTTAATAATACTTCTCAACATCTACCCTCTACATGTACTCGCATAAGCAATTGTCAGTATGATTAAGTCTCTCACATATCCTGGTATTTTAAGAAGCTGATGGATCAGCACAGTTCTGAGCAGTAACATCCCAGGAGATGTGGAGATCAATAATGTTTACAAAAGCCTGTAGGGTTATCTTAGGTCAGCCCTTATGTCCTTTAGCTTCAATAAATTATTGATCCAGTGTAATAGTTGTGTAATGATGACTCATTCCATTGAATTAATCATAACGGACTTAGACAAATGCGGAGTAAAGAAGCCCGTAGTCTACTAGAATAATGTATATATTTCAAGTCAGATTCAAGAGAACAAAGATATATTTTGCATCAGTGGCTCCAACCTTCCTGACCGAATGTTATTTCCGTCGCACTTGAAACAGTAAACTATGAAATATTTGTCTGCCTAGGAAAACGGATTGGTCTGGTTTCAAGGTCACGCCAAGGACATGGTCACGTCAAAACGGAAGGTCAACATTCAAATCACGTGGTCTCTTACCGACGTTCCCACAGCGGCACTCGGGTCACCTTTCACAAAAACAAATGGCCAGGTTTACTCATCAAATCTGTATTGGCTTTAGTCTAAGCCAGAGTAGGCCTAATTAAAGAAATGTGGAGCAACTCCACTTGGAATAAGGGCAAGGGCGTTTTGAATGGCCCTCAGAGCAATTAAGCTACAGCGTCAATACCTACTTAATGCTGCATCCTAGTTTCTATCAACTGCACTGAGCCTTAATCTAAATAAAAGAATCAAAAAGAGGTGCTGAGTCAGAAAAAGTATTTTCATCATTCTCGGCAACGCACAACTCCAAAAACGAAGCTGTCGCAAAGTACTAGTATGCTGTGACAAAGCTGTCTTGTGCCACAAGTTTGAAAGGAAACCTGGGCGCCCTAACAAGATATTAGTGTAGCCAGCTTTCGAAGAGTTGTCGGAGGTGTGTCTTGATGACAAGCCTTCATGTGGTCTGAGTGGATCAATCATTACGACAGCAGTTCCCCAGGCTCCAACAACTTCAGCTGTAAAATAGAATGAGATACGAATGGCTGGAACTTCATGTGATGCGCAGTACGATTCGGCGATAAAATTCGAAGATGTGGAACGTACTTCTGGTTTTACGACATGCCCACGGGTATTCTACTAGCGGAGGATTGGGCTTTGGCTTGTTTTTGACTTGTTGTTAGGCGTTTCATCGGACTTTCTTTCTTGTACTGGTGAATATTTGCCAGCCATTTTCGGGTGGCGTTTTGGATATTGCCCTGCCAATGATACTTCTACAGTTTCGATACTTGCCAATTCGATACTGCAGTGCAGCCATCAAACTATCTGCTTGGAGATTAGCCACATATGCATAGGATGCATACGTCGGGACTGTGTGAGCACGTCAGCTATAAACGACTATTGGCATGAATAAAGGCGATAACTACTGCATAATTAATTCTCATTGCCATATCGAACGTGTTGATGGGAGAAGACACAGACACTAATTGTCAGAAAAGTTGCTTTTTTAGCAGCAGGTCTGTGTGTCATGCTTGAACAGTATGCCCAGCTGGATTATATGCCGGAGGATTGCTGCACCAATATGATCTACACACACCTACACGAGAGACCCCCAAATGTGTACTTCCCAATAACTCATCCCAGCTTCCCATCTTATTTTACGGCTTACATGATATTTTCGGATAAGAGTTATCAAGGCTGGATTCCGGGACCATCTGGCAGTACCTATTACACAGACAACAACTTTCACAACTAGATTTTACAACGCGTATGCTATTCGTGGGTCAGAAACCAATCTTGATCAGTTCTTTACATCTTGATATGATAGTAGATGCTGCTCATCAGAATTTTAAGTTCCCGGTGGGCCTCGTCATCACAATACGCCGACAACGTCACTTCACTGACATCGAAAGAAGAAACCCGCCATCTCAGACTAATAGTTAGATCAAGCTAACATGGCGATGGTAATCTAGCTGCCAGGCAAACTGTACTGGATGGGATACTTTACTGTCTCTCGGCAATTGACGGAAGATTGCTACAAGATTGCATTGGTGGATATCGCTAGCACGCTGCTGGGGTAATGATGCTGTTATAGACGCAGATGGACGTAAGAGGAGTAAAACATGCTCATTACGCCTCTGGGTTCGGTTTTATGTTAGACATTATTATCTACAGCCGGTGATCATTGCCACTGGAGGAGCTGGTCTCCCACTTAGTCATTTTACGGGGAAAATGGAAAGTCGAGCCACTGACAAAATTATCCTTTCTCCCAAGTTATCTTACCAAACTGGTTTGCTTGTCCTTGGAATATCATCAATCGAAGAATGCTCACGCCCGAACTAGTAATGAACCGAGCACAATTCTAAATATATCACTAATGTACTTGCTAACCTATTGAGAATGCGTTATGTCTACTACTTTTAACACTATTCAAAGAAGACAAACGACATAAAAAACTGAGGTAAAAAATGAAACCAAACTTGGGTTTTATTTTGTCTGTACACAATTGTGGGTCATATTACATGACAACGTGTCACCTTAGGCTCTGCGGCTGGACCAAATTGTACATGTTCAGTGGAGAGATATACACATAAATTACTGTGAATTATGAAATAATTTACACAATATTATCATATCTACTAAATATGCATACTTGTACAGAGAGGCTTAGTACCTATACACATGCCTACACATTCACCACTTCATGCTGTGTGAGGTGAGAATATGAGGAACATTTCCACAATACTGGCATCGAATAGACTAACTAGGGAGGGTGGCACTGCAGAGAGAAGCAGACATTGGCACTTATGTACAGGTCCAACAGACGACAAAAGTAGCACATATATGGCCAGTTATAGGGATACTCATTTCTGAATTTTGTTAGCTTCCTCATTAAAAATTTCAGCAGCCATTATGATTAAAATTAGGGCCTCTATAACTTTTGGAACAAGGTTTAACCAAGTACTGGCAGTAAATACTGTAAAGTTTGGACTGCAGTTCCATGGTTACCTGCAAGGAGCTGTCTATGTGCCACTATTCTAGTAGTGTAGTTCTGGGTCTATATCAAATTACTGGTATACACACAAAATGATGGTCTATAGATGGATTTTCATTAAACCACCTTTGACATGACAGTATAATTGTTAAGAACAGTAACTTTTTAACACATAAATAAGTGGATCTAGCAATGGGCAATGACAAGATGTACTGAGAATTTTTTGGCGTGTTCAATTTTAAGCAAGTCTGGCAGTTTTGGTCTGAATCACAAAACCTACCTTTCCAAACATAAAACTGGGTACGTATCAGCTCACATTTATATCTGGAAACATGTTTTACTAAAGTAAAGACCTACTATTTTGCCTACCACACCAGAGTTGCTAGAATGTAGCCCCATCAAATGAAACCATTTTACTGTATTTACTGTGGAAACCATTAGAAAATATACCTGTTCATCTGGAATAGACAAAGTGTTTTACCGGTATGAAAACTGTGGTCATAAAATATAAATTTCCTTTTCTTCTTCTGTGTTTTCCTGGCAAGCTCACCGCATTTTCTGGAGTTACTAAAATACCTGTTGAGCTATATATATATTAATATTTATGGAAAGTGCAGATTGAAAACACACAGCTTTAGGCAGTTCACCACGCAGCATTTTAAGAGTCTAATCCACCCATGCCCACCAAAATGGTATAGCCCAAATGACAGACAAACCTGTCTTCCCTTTGACTTACACTATACCACTATCACAAGAGGGTGGTTTTATCAGCATAAAGAAATAGCCATGAGGCAGCCACAAGCCACAATTCAATACTACATTTTACTGTGAGGGTTTTCTTTTAAATAATGGTTATGGTTTGCAAATTTTGACACCAGTTAACATGCAGACAAGCCTCCTCCTCATTGAGTTCTATCTACATAAACCTACCAAACTACACTCTGTTTGGAACACCAGCCAGGAATCTACTGCATAACCTATTCTGTGCAAAATTTGGCAGACAGGAATTGAGGGGAGAGGGAAAATAATATAATGGACACAGCATCTTCACTTTGGCTAAAAAAACTGTTGGGTACATTTTGCACTACATACCAACAAGTTGTTCTTTTTTTTCTTAATTTCTTTAAAAACATGTTGTGTTTTTTTTATACAGGATAGAGAAAAGGGTGTGAAGAGACACTTAACACAAGACTAAGGCTGGTGTGACAAACAGAATTATTTACAATCTTAGTGAAAATTTAGGGGGAGGGCTAGAAAAAAAGCACAGTTTATCAAGTTCAGTAAGTGCACTGCCTTGTGTCATGCTAAAAGCTTGGCTAACTAAGGCACAACCAATTCACATAGCAGTGTCGCAGACTTTCAAATAAATTAAGGAAGCTCAAAATTTGTACAAAATTGTTATGAAATGTCCATAAACTTGGATGATCTCTCTTTTTTTCTGTTATGCACATATACACAATACAGCATCTGTGTAACCATTTCAATTCTTGCTTTTATATGCACAGCCCAACCCCCGCACAAGTGGAACATTCTATAATTGAATACAACAGTCAGATACTCTTCCTCTTGGAACAGACCACTCATGAAGGGGGAGGGCAGGGTAAAAACATGTTGACTTGCAGGTTTTCCATCACTCCACAGCAAATCCACACGTCTCTTCCACAGCACAAGTTAGTTTTTCCAATAGTTTCTCGTAGTTCTCATATGGAGGGATATCAATACGGTTGAAGCTGAAACGGGGCAGAAAGATGATGTCACAACGAGCAGATCACAGATAATACGTACAAAACATGATACTTTCACTGGCTACTATATTTCAACAATAGGTACGTTTTAAATATTCTTAGTGCAAAGCCTAAGTAGATAAGAATACCCAAATTAGAAAATTCAATGGTTATGCACCTTTGATACAAACTTTTAACTTCATTCTTGTGAGGACAAAATTTCCACAAGCAACGCATTAGCCATATATACGTTTTGAGACGAAAATTAAAATGGCCAAAATGCCAAAGAAGAACAGTCGAAGTACAAAAGAATTCTGATGTATGTGGACTGGTGTTTGTGTCAATGACAAAATTATTATCTAAGTTAAAGGGACCACAAAAAAATGGCCAAGTGGTTCTTATGTAGTTCTGTAGAGTCAGGCATGTTTGTCTGTACGTGACTTTGTCTTACCATGTGTGAGCCTTGGGCAGGTTATCAGTACTGGCATCAATCTGGTGGATTGTGAACAGCCTGGGGCCTGCTGCTCCTGTGGAACCTGGGAGGAAACATCCAACACATCAGGTCAGCTCTTTCTACACACTACCAGTTTTAGTTTCTGAAAATTTTCCCTGCTATGGCTGCAAATGACTTTCTAAAGCTCCTTTATCTCCCATGCATGCAACAATGACAATGACATACAACAGTTCCTGAAGACAGTCCATGATAGGCATTATTCAATGAACAAAGATGATTTTGACAAAAAGTATACTCCTCTGGTGTTAGGCAACATCAAATCTTGCAACCACTTAATTCAGTTCAATGCTGCCAGTGATGTTACGGTGAGCATGGCAGCCAGTTTAGAACCTGGCACCATGGCTCATGAAAAATGATCTTTTGTTAAGCAAACAAATCCAAACATCAATAACTTGCAATTGTATGTAGTAGCGATAATTATCTATTTTAGCTTCTCAAAAAAAGAGCCATGGTGCCCGGTTACATGTAAAAGAAAAAGGAGTAAGAAGCCTCCTTACCTTGTAGAGCCTTGAACCCCTGCAGAGGGACCCGAGATGAGCCTGTGACAAACTGGAGTAAGCGCGCTCTTCTCTCATCATCAAATGACTCCACGGCGCGCCAGAACCACTTGACCACAGAGGAGTCCGGCGTGCAGTGCTTTAACCTGGTGTGGGCCTTCCAGTCATCAATGTCGATCTTACCTAAGCCTGTCACCATCAGCTAAAAACAACACAGAAATGTCCCTTAAGTCATGGGAATTCACTATGACTTCTAAGAGCTTGTAAAGTTTGCATGATACTCACTAAACAATACCAAAACTTTTCTGAACACAAAAATCTATTAGTTCAAGTGATAACTTTTGAAGGTAAACCAAAATCCAATGACTATACTCTGATGACCTAAATAAAAAGCAGTCATCAGACTGATTTGAGAATTCTTTGAACAAAGGCTTAGATGCATATTGAAAAATTGGTCATAAAGAACTTATGCTAAAGTCTTAGAGGGGCTTAAAAACATGGAGAAAGGTAAGGAATGAGAGTCTTTACCTCCAGCTCTTTCTCATCAAAAGGTCTGAGCAGATGTGGAGGGATGATCTCCTGTAGGCCCTTCTGCAGGGACAGGAACTGGGCCTCGATTCCATGCAGGAACCTCCACTGTACATACAACCTGGCAGGGCAAGGAACAACGTGAATATGAGTGGAGCAACAGGGCCATCTGTCTGCTTACAACAGAACTGCAGCTAACCTGCTCACTAGACCAAGTTTTTAATGGGGTAATAAAAATGTTTGTCATCATCAGTAACAGCATAAACTGTGTTTGCTTCCAAAAATTACATAGACAATGCATAAGCCTGCACATTCTGTAATTTTTACATTCCAAGAGAATGGCAAGATAAGAACATACTTGACATATTCCTTCTTGTTGTCTTCAGTGACAGGAATGTCTGAGCCGTTGGGTTTGAGCTCGTGGGTCTGGAGGGCACCAAACGAGTCCTGCTCCACACAGAAAGAGTTGTCCAAGATGCCTGTTATATCGTTTTCTCTGCAACAATGCATGGACAAACACATGTTGAGGAAATATCCATCCCTGCATTTTAACACTTCATGGACTATCACACTTGAAACACATTAAAATTTCTTTTATTTCTTCAGTCAATTCACTAATAAAAGAGACACTGTGCCTGGGTATTCAACACTTGTTGCTCACCCCTTTAAGTACTTACCAAAACAAAATGGCCATAGAAAAATAAAGCTGGGGTAGTTTCCATCAACAGCTCCTGACCATAACAAGTGTCTCAGTGTGCTACTTCAAATAAACTGTCAGTAGGGTCCAGACACAGTCTGACAATTCATGTAATTATTCCTAAGAATAGGACAAAACAAGTCTAGACTGCCATGGATTAATTGCAGCAACTTACAAACATTATCGTCATGTCTGGAAAGACAAGACCTGTGGTAGCAACCTGCACCTGAGCTATAGGCTAGTGCAATTAAGTTTTCATGGAGCTCCTCTATCACAAACTCATCAAACCAATGGACAGGCATCAACATTTCCTTTGTGTTGTTCCTATTGTTTCAACTGAAAACTCAATCATACCGTGCCACAAAATTTAGGTCCAGCAAACTCCAAAATGAATATTTACCTTTGGAACTTCATATCTCACTATTGTATCTGTGTATGTAACGATTACTTTCTGTTTGGGACCCCACTGTTAGCATAACACCTAGCTTCTGTGCAAAGTAAATCATTAACACCTAGCTTCAGTGCACAGTGAACCAGTCATAACTGCCTAATGTAGATAACAGACAGACATCAAAATGTCAGCTCTTGTTTAACAAGCGGTTGAGAATAAAGAACTTTGAATCTACAGTATTTTCAGACTTACAGAATCCAGATCAGACTTCTGTGTAGATCAGGGTCCACTGACTCCATGTCGTCCAGTGAGATAGGCTTGCCGAGTAGCTGCTTATAGAGTGGGAGGGTGAAGCCTCCGTCGATGTAGTGTCCATGGAAGATGGCCATCCCAATAATCCGCCCAACAAAGTGGAAGTAGGACAGATGCTCCTGTAGGGAAATAAGAGGACCAATCAATCTCCAAACAAGAGATCAATCAGCAGTACAACCAACTCCAAATATTGGACGAAACCATACCAAGAAAAGAGACTTACAGCTCCCTCAAGCTAGATTCTAATGTTTGTGCATTCCTATCTGTAGGTAGAAAGGTAAAGGTCTGCAATTTTCGCATATATTTTTGTCTAATATCAATCTGGACTGAAAACACATACAGAATCCTCCATGTTTAATATTTTTACCTATCCTAATACTAGCTCCCAATTTATCTTTCCTGTTTTTCTGTTGAAACCCAGTTCACTACAGATACTGAAGCTACTGTGTTACACCGAAGGGCATTTATACTGACTGTACAGCTACAGAAACTCACAGGGTTGACTCCTGAGTCAGGGTTGATCTGTAGGGTGTAGTCCGACTCGCGGGAGTACTGGAACAGGCCGTAGTACGGGTTCAACATCTCGTGGGACAGCAGGTACAACCACTCTCTGTAATGGGGACAACAAGCTTGGTATCAACAACCACTCATGGGACTGTGGAAAAGTGGTTAGTGGTGGAAAAGGGTTGCTTGACTGTCTAGTAGTATAACAGTAAGTCATAACCAGCAACATATCAAACCACACTATCAACAAAATGGTTACTGTTGTCAAATGGTTACAAATACTACTTTCCAATAAATTCTATACACGTTCACATATTGTACCACAAAATCTGACACAACACCCCCAACAACAGGAAACACCAGATGCCATCACTTAACTAAGGTTTGACAAAACAAAACGTCAGAGAATTTAAAGGTAGATACAGGTGTCTGACGTACCTGGCAACCCCTCCATAGTCCAACCCTTCCTCTCCCTTGAACTTGACCATGAGTCTCTTCCTGAGGTCTTTAGGCCTCATCTTCATCACCTGTCTGTACGACTCCTGGGTGGGAGGAGGCAACCAAGTTTGGGTGGTTAGTTTCCAAATTTGATACTAATCTCAAACCAATGCAATGTTCAGCCAACATGCTACATTTCACCCTATTATGTATACTATGAGTGATGCAAAATCTCTGAATTCAGGGAACACAATTTACCCCATCAGAGATGAGCTGTAACAAAGAAGTATGTGTGCATACTGTGAATTTTAACTTTGCAGTGGTTTTATTTTGCAGTTTTCAAAGTGAATTCTCCACAGTGGATATACATTTCGAATTGTGTTGCTACTGCAGTACAAAATGAAAAAAAAAAATATGCAGCGAAATAGCACCACTGTGTAACTGAGTGAATTTACAGCTATCTGTTGATCGTGAAAAGGCAAATCTGGGGAATCTGTGACTGTCTCACCTCGAAGATCTCCTCCCTGGACACCTCGATCCTGCAGTGTCCTGCCTGTGGCTGCAGCTGCGACAGTTCTGCCCGCAGGTTCTTGAGTTTCTGGTGCAGGTCCCTCTTGTACTTGGGCGGCTGCTGCTCCAGGATGTGCAGGTCACAGCCGTGGAGGGAGGGGGGTGCCTGCTGGGGCAGGGGAGGGGCCGGCGGGGTCGTCTGTTGTCTCTGCTGGTGTTTACTGTGCAGGGAAGAAGTACCATGTCAGCAGGACCAAGGTGTACTTCAATTCTCTCCATCTCATCTATCCCTTAGTATAAGTATTTGACCGTTGTTGGGACACCAACAAAGATTTGACACCCACTTTCACTACCGTTCTCAGTTTTCTGTTTCTCTTAGTGTCATGTCATTCTATTCTCCTATATTATCCGTTGTCTTTTCCATTGCCAACCCCTACTTAAGTTTACTGCACTAGTATCCCCAAGCATGAGCTATACCTGCAGTTTAACAGATTTAGACATCATTTGGATCTGAAAACTAACAAATCTACTGCAAGCTTCCCTCAAGCAAATTACATAACAACAATTATTGCAGAGGCACTGGAAAAATGTTGAAGCGAGACTTGAACGTGAGGTAGTAATTGTGGCACTGTGCCATAAAAAATGGTCATGCAGGACCATGCAGGACAATGCAGTTTAGTGATAGACCACTAGGTAGCAGCCCTACATCACAAGTCATCACATACTTACTTGAGAATATTATGTAGATTAGAAGACAGTCTAGGATCTGTGAACTGGGTGGTTCTGTTGTTGTGGTCGACGAAGTATACCCTTCCTGTGGCCGTGTGTCGGATCTCCCAACCAGGAGGCAGCTGCCCCAGGTCCTCTTCACTGATATCTCCCAGGTCCCTGCATAAGGAAATTTGTATTGTTACATGTACTCCATGCCCAGTCAAACTGTATTTCCATAACTTGGAGTACAGCATCAGGACTGGTACACTGATATAAATAACAATAAGTTTATGTGCTAAATGTTGAGGGGGCACACCACAGTTTATTTCAGGTTTCAATTCAAGGCCTCATACACTCTAGTCTAGCAACTGTCCCTTCCAGGGAATAAATATGAAGCAAAAAGGGTATCCCTTCAGCTACATGACCAACTTGGTTCTGTTTCTTCAACTTTGCATCTGCTAGACCAGGGACATATTGTCTGCAGACAGTCTTGTTTGAGGTTGAAGCTTGCCTCCAGGCAGTGGGTACTTCAGACGGCGTGCACCGGCGCACACGACAAACTATACGGAACGAGCCATTACCACTGGGCTCGCTGATGTCCAGTCCTGATGGTGTATTACAGGTTACATCCTGTCAGCCAGTGCTAGGCTCTATTACAGCTATCAGCTACACAGAGCGTGGAGTGTGAGTGGTAGAGATCTGCTGTTTCCTACAGACTAAAAGCATCCTGCCACCCCTTTGCCCTTCAACTTCCCAGCTAGTATTAACACTTTCCTGTAGGCCAAAGTGTTCCTGGAAGGCAGGAGGAAGCACTACAGACTGCACGTTTTTGGGGATGTTGTAACAGATGGGAGATGTTATAGCCTAGCAATCTGCAAGTCATGTATATGCTACTTTTATTCGAGAACTTCTTCCAAATAGCCAGATGGATGATACTCTAGTTGTACACTTTTTATCATAATCTTTTGAAAGAAGTTCAACATGCTCATTTCCTTTTGCAAGTAAAAGCACGTCAGTACATTCCATTAATGCCACAACTTCTGTCATCCATGCACAAGCTTCAATATGCTATCATTTTACTTTACATAATTGTGTCATCAGCTCTAATCATATCAATTATGCAGCAGGAAGCAGGAAGATTAAGGTTGACCATATCACGGCCACCTGAGACCAGACAGACTCACCTGGGTACCCTGGGGTCGTGCCAGGTGCTGACACCTGTCTGTGTGTGCAGGAAGTACACCTGTCCCTGCTGGGTCGTTCTTTGTTCTGGGGTGAAGTAAAGGGCAAGACACACGGGTCAGACAACAAGGGTGCTAACTTTACCTCACTTAGACAGCACACAAATTCGAAGGAATGATAGCAACACTTTATATCTAGAAAAGGACCAAAATTTGAATAAATGACATCCATCATATTTAAACTGCGGTTAGTGTTTTAAGCGATGGAGGCAAAACAATACACTTACAATATATTTATATTTCTTTCAAATAATAACCTCCATTGAACCTTCATTGAATGTAAGTAAAGCTAGGAAGCTGTTGCACAGCATTGAACAAAAAATATCTTCGAATTATCGTATTATGATAATCTTATCTTCTGGGGTGACGCGGGTTGAAGGGCATGCGCACAAGTTGCTGGGTGAGAGACCTCAAAATTAAAATGAGCTAAAGAACTTTAAAACCCTTTCTTGGGTGGGATTTTTGCTGAATTCTTGGCATTTTTGTGGTGGGTTGTACAGTGTAGGGTTTTGAGTGAATGTTTTTGCAAAAAAAATGAAGTTTTTCTATGAAATTGCCTTGTTATGGGCTTGTCTGTTGCCATACACCCCTCCTGCCTCCTGCCTTGGTATCGACCTAAAATATGGGGTCAAAGTGCACGAATTCTTATAAACAAGGCTGTACCTCGAGAATAGCCGACCACTTTTTTCCGAAACTTGTTGTAGTTACATATTATTAAATTGGCCAACACGTGAAGGTGAGTTTGTGTGACAAAAACTTCGTAAACTATAGATATGATGCCCATTTTCATGTCTGATTTAGCATATGTTTCAATGGAGAACCCTTTCAGTAATGTCTCCCCTTCTATCTCTGACAACAAAATCTCACCATAGCCCTCAGGAAGCTCCAGTCGGTGCAGTTCCGATCTATTTATATAGTTCCGATGTCTCTGTGACGATCTTCGTCTGGACACGCCGTTATTTCTAGAAGAGTCTCCCTGAGCAGCAGCCTGTTGTTGTTGTTGTTGCTGTTGTTGTTGAGCAAGCTGTTGTTGCAATTGTTGTTGTTGTTGCAGCTCGAGAAGCTGGCTTGCCCGTCGTGCCTGTCTTTCCTCGTTTTCCCTGTCTCTATCTCTACTACTGGGCGTGTATTCTATGGCCGGTCTGTGAAACAACAGGACACACAAATGTCAACTTACAGGTACACACACATAGTACGTGTAATGTAGTTCAAAATGTTATAAAAAGCTTTTATTTAAGGGGGTATGATATGTTATGGTGTTGAAATTGTAAGACTGTACTGTCTTACGGTGTGGTAACAATCATTGTAGGTCATCATACGATTTTGATGTTGTAGAATTTGACAGCAGGCTGTGACAGCATCAAATGACAACAAGGACCTAAGATGGTTTTTCCATAACAATACACCTGAATTTTGTATTATATAAGCACAACTTTTCCCAAAATGTCCTGTTTGCGATCGTACAACAATCGTGAGCAGGCTCGTAGTGAGACGCATTTTCAGATGTGTAGTAACATCTAAGTTCTGAAGGACTCCAGCAACCATGATGGAAAGTTGCCAGACGTAGACCAAACTGGTGCCAAATATTTGCCATGCTCTGACCTCTGTGGTCTGTCCCACTGTACAGATCTGGTGATGTGGTTCAGGTACTGGACCCGCCCTGACGACGTTCTTCTCTCCTCCCAGCTGGGACACAACAACAACACAAACAACATGTCATCTTCAGTAAACAACAACACAAACAACAGGTCATCTTCACTAAGCAACAACACAAAACAACATGTCATTCTCTCTACACAACAAAAACAAGTCATCTTCACTAAACAACAACACAAAACAAAACATCATCTCCAAATAACAACAGAAACATGTCATCTTCTCTGCAAAACACAAAACAGAAAGATTCACTAAAATCGCCTTTTCAGTCATTTCACTTCTGTAAAGACTATTTTGCATCACTGCTCAACCAAAGATCCTTCAGACTTTTATTGTAGGGCTTGGAGTAATGCTAAACCAAGTATTTCCTTACTTGAGACCTATCACAGTTGTGTGCAAAATTTCCATATTGTATTTTGACCAAAACAGATCATTACATTGAAATTTGTGACATTATTGTTGAGGTTAAGTTGCCCCATCCCCAATTTCTTTCCCATACTTTTGAGTTGGAAAGGTGACACATTTACACTATATTTTCAGATCGAACTAGTCTTCTTATCACAAAAAACATTAAATAGTGCAAATGAGTACTCCCCAAAATTGGCTAATAATCACTAAAATCTGTTGTACATATGCTGGCTGCCAGCCCCATACAAACATTTATTACATCACCAATCATACCCAGTGGAAATGACCGTCCCATGAGGATCAATTTTGTCTCTGAACCAACTACTCAGTATCAAATTTACCAATCTTATCATGCAAAAAAGACTAATGACTTGGGGGAATTGATTTAACCCAGACAAATGAGACTTCTCTCTTTCATAATTACAACAATGCAAGTCTGGCACTTGCCTTTCTCCCAGTCATTTTATGTTAATCAACAACTTGGCTGTCAAATGACTAGGTTCTAGCATTTTCTACCTCCATGGTTCTAGGTATGCCTAAAAATGCCTTTGAAAAATTCCAACATTAAATTTTTGACATAAAATACAGCTTGATTTGTTGAAAGAGTTTCTAACCAGAACTGTTGAATACTTTTGAAGATTTTTGCAATTTTGCTTTGTACTTATTTTAAGACTCAAAACTTTCATACCAGTATTCATCAAAAAGTGTCAAGGATCTGTGAACCAGATTTTGATGCCCCTATTTTATGTAATAAAAACTGTAGGCCATCTGATGAAAAGAACATAAAAACAGTTCACAGCACTCATATGATATGGAGTCCTCTACAATGGCACAACCAGCAAAAATAGTGCTCAGACAACAGATGGGTAAATAATACTTGACACTTTCATCTTGGACAGCTTCATATGAGTGCAACCACATGACAGCTCAACTTACCCCTCTGGAAGCTCGTTGGCATCTAAACACACGGCTGTGGGGATGCCTCTGTGGTCAACAACCGCACTTCTATCCCCTATCCCTCTGTCTCGTGACATTAGGCTCACTGGAGCAGTGAAAAAAGTACCACTAGTTGTGCATGTGTTTACTGTTTCTAGGACTCTGAATACAGACCTAGTGGAAAGCATCCCTGTGTGGTCCACTACTGCACTTCTGTCCCCCAACCCCGAGCCATCTCGGGCCATTATACTCACTGTGGATGGTAACACATTTCATAGGGTCAACAACTGGTCACACCGGAGTGTACAGGCAGGTCTACATGTGCTTCACGGATAAGACTTAGAGGGACAGAAGTGCTGTAGCACTTGCACACATCCTCTCTTACTTAGCACTTCTACTAAATCAAAAACTGTGTCTTCTGCATATCCTGGACTGGAGGCATAACAAAAGTGACAAACACCATCGCATTAGTATAGCAAGTATTATAACAGGGCATTACTCTTTATTGTAGACCCCAAAGTATCGCAATGTCCAATCCGTATATGGGTCAATATGTAAAGTCATTTTTTAATGATAAAACAGAATAAGATACTTATCCATAAACATGCTAGAAAACTGCCATAAATGCAACAGATTTTACTTCATCATTACAGTTCAGTTTCTTCAGTTGTTCCTCCAGTAATGTTACTTGAGTAATGATTGACTCACCTACTACTTGGCCCCTGATATTGTCGTTGTCGTCAGGATTCTTTTTACATAAGTCTAATCTCTGATCTGTGGGGAAAGCAAACAGATTCAGATAACTTTCCTTCATTTGCCAAGATGTACAGAGTTGTGAAAATAACACTTTATTCATAACCCTACTCATAAGTCTAGAAAAGTTCTGACATCACATTTTGTAGTAAATTGTACTTAAGAAACTGTGGAGAGCGGACAGTGATGTTTCTGAGAATCTGAGTAGTTACATGTATTGATGAATGGCTGAATGCAATAATCTAGTATATGTTGAGTCCTTCTGTGTTAATTGCTGATAACCTGTCTGTTCCCTGCTGTAACCTGGGACTCTCATGTTACCCTACACCAGGTGGCTTCCCCAACAGTCACATTCAGCCTGGGGCAACATCAGCACTTTGCAGCCATCTGTCATGATTTCTCATCATATTATCAACTTCAAATTGTACCCCACTGGGGGCACGGGGTGTGGATTATTTCATTTGTCCAGTCTGCAGCCCAAAACTGGAGACGAGATATCACCCCTGTCCCTTAGGAACTTGTATCTGAAGACTCACTTTGGGATTTACCCATGTTTCTCTTAACCTTTACACCTCTGTCCCTGTGGTACAGGTGACCAAGGGCATCTCTGTGCTTGTGTTGGAAGGAACAAACTTTACAAAGAAAACATTCTGGTCATGCCTTGTTACAACACATTTCATTTTAGCCTTGGAAAAGACTTTCACCATGATATTTGTAACTTTCCCAAACTAACTGCTGAAAACTGTGCCAAAAGTTGATGCATGCCAAATGATTCTAAAGTTAACCTTTTCATCACCCACTTTCACAGCAAGCCATCCACTGCCAATGAAGGCCTCCAGTATTTTAAAGTGACAAAGTGACATATTCACAAATGGATTCAAGCACGGGACCTTCAATCTACAACACTGAACTGTCCTCACATGACAACTTTAACAATTGCAGCTTTTTACTCTAGTGCAAATACATGTATTGGACATTCAGCATTCAGCCATTGCATGTATAGACTGAGCTGAACCACTGTGCATGTTTATTGATTTTCCGAGGTTCCAACTGACAAAGACAATAAGAATGGATAGTTCGACCTTGACTGGATAGACAGAAAATGGTGACAGCTGGGTGGCAGTTAAATTCTCGATGGTCATTCCAGAAGGTTCACAATGTTATAATCTTTTTTTTATAACACATGAAAGTATTCTGTATGCGGTATAGGGTTCATCAAATTTTCTCAGTAATACCTAAAAATAAACAGCCCATCACAACAAAGTAAAAAAAACGGTCACAAAAGTATGTCTTTTAGATACACATGTATAGAAATAGTTCAATTTTCTAAACTTTTCAAAATATCTCCATGTAATTTGCTTTTCAGTGAATGTTGAAACCTTCTTGATCTCCAGGATACATATGCATGTGGAATCCGTACAGTGGTAAAACCATACTTACACCCTGTGTCCTTTAACCTAGCGATAGCATTAGCCATGATGCGGACACAGCCCAGGAAGCCTGCACCCTGCTTCTTGTGCACCTTCTTATGGTTCCAGATGCTGATCGTAATGGAGTCATTCTTGCCAATGAACCTGAAGACAGACATACATTCGACAGGTAAGGAAGCGGGAAGACACAGGGTCAATGAGAATGGCAGCAGAATCTAACCCACTAACAAAGCCTTCAACATTGAACTTCATCTGCATATTGTCTCACGTGCATCAACCATTTTGCCAAACACAAGAGGGCACAACTACTTCATCTTCATTACTGCTTAGCCTAAATATAGAGAATTACTAGCAGCTGTACTTTTCCTGATGCACGTATTGGGTTCTTTAGTGTGTAGAGGCTTGACCTATTTTTAGGGGTATTGGACAAAAATTTTGTTTTGTTGTTAGCCATTAACAGTGTAGCTTTTTAGAAAGAGCTCATTAAACTGAACAAAATGGTTTTTGTTTGAAGTAAATCGGATGTTGTATGGCGGAGATATTTGTGATTTATGTCCCCATTTTGGGGTCGTCGTTGTTACGAAGTCGGTAAGATACGCCATTTTTATCATTTTTCATATGCTAATATCATAAAAACGAAACATCACACAGACTTCAATTCACTTGTACAATGCTCTATTGATATCATATTAAATGATGTGTAAAAACCAGAATCATTGCATCATTATTTACAGAAATACATAATCCTGAAATATTGAACAATATGCCCTTCGGGAGCACGCATGGAAACCGTTGATTTTGGCAAAATGCCAAAAATTTCTAAGTCCCCCTAATTACATATGCAAAACCACAATAATTCCACTATACTTAAACATATCTGATCCAAATTCACATCTAAGGGGTTTGGACACACACTGAATCCGAATTTACAATCAAAAGTGGCATATCTTATCTCCATATCGTGCTTTTATGACTTTATTGCCGTCGGCCTAATTAATTATGCGCGAATGCATTTTCTCCCATGTCTTTCATTGTATGTCAACATATTTCACATCTAGGGGGTTTTGGCACGTGCTGAATCCAAATTTGCTATCAAAATTGGCATATCTCATCATCTTACAGGTACTATTATGAATTTACACACAGTTTTATGACGTTCCCTCATTATATATGCATCGACAGATTTTCTTACAGAACATAGATGTTTTGTATACATTTATCCATCTTCTACTATATAAAACTTATCTTAAAACTTAACAATATTAAAGTCTATAGAGATCTATTGGTCCTAATCTTACTCATGTCCTTTTCTTCTTTTTCAGGTTCCTCTTGGACTTGACGGCACGCTGTGTTTGGGCGAAGTACCTGTTGTAATATTGCACATACTGTTTATCTATCTCTTCCCACCCATCTATCGTCGTCAGTCTCAGGTTGGCAGTAGCCTTCTATCTCTGCCACCATCATTTTTGTCACTACTATTTTAGGAGGGTTGTCCCAGCCTTTGTCCAACACATGACGTGTTATTCCAGCCTTTGCACACTCTTCTCCAACCTTGTTGGGGTCTTCCTTTTTCTTAGGTTTGTAAACTGAGCTTACAGGTGATGCAAGAAGGTTGTCCAGGTCTTCCTGTCCACACTCTTCAGCTTTCTTCCAAATTTTCTTCAACACATTCGAGCAGTACGTCGGCAGCTCCACAGCACTGTCGATGGCATGGACAAGCCCAGGAAGATGTTCGTTGACACTCATGCCCTGGTCACCTAGCCCACACTCCAGCAGAAGTAGTGTGGAGCATAGAACTGTTTCACAGTTTGCTGCAAAGAATAATAAAAAAAATGAAACTATATTAATTTAAATTATATATTTATATATACATACTTGTGTTTATATATGAATACCTGTGTAAGTACCTATGGCACCTGTACTAACACTAAGTAACAGTTTGTAAACAATTAAAAAAAAAATAAAAAAAAAAAAAAATTAAATGTAAGTAAATTTTAGGTTTTCACAAAGAATTAAAAAAATATGAGCATAAAGAAATGTTGTAATAGCGTGGCAATAAAAAGAAAAACAGATATTTCCTGTTAAAAAGAAATGTTATGAAAAAAATGATCTTATCCTGACCTAAGGTAAGGACCCAATACACAAACGTCACGCCCCCCTCCCACCCCATACGACGACACAACAGACGCGACGCAAACGAGCCCCAAAACACGTATACAACAACAAAAATATACATATAGGAACAAGATAACGAACTAATGTATCTTCAAGAAAATAATAATGCTTCGAATAGCGGAAAAGTCACGATTTATCCGGCTGGAAGCCTCATTTTTGCCGACGATTCACAGCTAACAACACACTGACATGTGCTTCGTGTTCATATGTGACATATCGAAGCAAAAACGGACAAAAGGGCACACAAAAACACGTTAAAACTCCCAAAATACTTGAATAAATACATTACCTGGTTTTTGGCCGGTCGTGATGAACTCTACGACGTCGGATGGCGTCAAATTTGCGGCACGTAGCTGCCCACGGCCGCCATTGTTGTTTACCCGGTTGAAGCCAAAATCGTCCGGAAAGTAACCCCATATTCCGCGCGTACAGCAGGATCGCACATATGCGAATCTTGCATCAAATTAAAGCTAATGTTCTGAATTTTCATATGATGGTTTCCTTTTAAAATTGCCCCGGGGGCAAGTTGTGGAGATATCGCACTTTGAAAGTTTCACATGCGGACAACTTTCGATCCTGACGTCGTACAGAAAAAAAGAAGGCATTTTTCGAAAGCTCGTATTCTTGGCTACAAATTAGTGGCTAGTTTTTTCTGGATTTTGCACACGGTACGCGCGGGCGGGCTCCGGCGATCAGCGCCTTCTTGAAATTTTCGGCACGGGGAGGGCGCGCACATGGCGCCGCCGGGAAAACTCGCGCGACCCGATCGGCGATTTCGCGCTTACCATTGAAGGTATCTTAATAAGACTTGGACAAAATAAGAGATAAAGAGTTCCTTCAACTACTGATACCAAATTTCAAGCATTTTTACTTTGTTATATACTCGTTTGAACGCTCTAAAATCGCCCCATTTTCGGTGTTTACCGGCCGCGTAACAGGTATTATATGGCGTCCAATACCCCTACTATTTTTTTAATGTCCACTCCATTTAGGACAATATGATACTGCAGTCCCTTCTCGTATTGTTCAAGATACGAAATAATGCAAACTTTAACACTATAAAGGAACCATGCTGCAGTACTTACAAGTCATAGTGTTGATTCCACTTGGGGTCCAGTGTGTTCTTACATGTGTCTGTGGAGTGGCACTGGCCTGACCCATCCACACTGATCTTGGCAAACGGGTCTGGTAATCCTGCAAACAATACATGGGACAATCAGGACTAAAACCTACACACATCACATGGACATTACAGAATACCAACTGAATTACTGATGTTTGGGGATAATGACACAGGATCCTACATTGTAAAAGAAAAAGAGAGAACGACAATGATTATACAACCAGGGATCTCCCCAGAAATTTAGGACAGAATGGAGGAGGGTGCGAAATATCGGTAAGTTTGACCAAAGAACCCTGGAAAAGGGTGTAAAAACACTAGTTTTGAAAATTAACAGGGTGGAGCTGAGATAAGGACTGGGTGGAGGAGCTCCACTGCTCCATTGTTTAGGGAGGTCCCTGATTGTAATTTGTAACAAATCAATGTCTGGTTGGTTTATTCCTTATTTATATTATCTAATCCCTATTTGTATGTTCTAAACCATTTAGATAACATATCGGTCTTGATTTATCAAATTTGCAAATTTTCATACCTACTTTGTAAAATGATTTTGTATATGAGCAGCGAGTGATGTCCCCAGACCTTACTTATAATTGAGAAGTATGTCCTACATTTGGAGTACTAGGGTCTGTTTTATTTTCTACTTTCTTCCTAAATGAGATCAGGAAAATGACCATTTCTAATGAAATACAACTTCTCTATGAGCTTATCTGACTTACAGTTATTTCACAGGATTACACTGGCTACTCATTATCTGTCTTGCCACAAGTAGGGTTAAGCTTGCAAAACTAAGACAGGGCAGTCTTACCCCTCTCATTTTTCTATTCAATTTCTATCTTCCATCCTATTGTACAGCAAGAATCTGCTATTGTGCACTCCTTTTTTTTTTGGGAAAAAATTTTTGAGATTACATTATTTACATCCCCATTGTGACAAGCTCTTAAAAAGTGGTAACCAAAAATTCCCAGCATATAAAAGAATAGACAGGCCATTTAATATGCCTGGGAATATCAGTCTGAATTCGTAATTCAACCCCTCTACTAGAACAGGTTTTGTCCAATGACAGCCTCATGATCAATCAATCATTGATGATGAGTGTTGATTTCTTTCTTCTCACAATAGTACTTTCTTTTAACAGAGACACTATCAATGACAAGAAATTTAACTAAAACTCTTCACTAAATTCTAGCTATCACTGGAAGGAAGTGTCTAATACTAGACTATTGCTGCTTTCTGTGCAGGTGCTAATTCATTAGTATTAGTTGTGACTACAGGTAATGAGGTCTATTTTACTCTTACTTTCCATATTGTCTGTCAGAAATGTGAGGAATATGTTTTACACTGTTATTGTAATACACCAATAAAGAGGCTTTTGTGACAGTCAGACAACTGTCTCCTCACAACTTTTTGATCACACAGATGCAATCAATGATGCGTTGAGCATAACAAATACCCATACTTACTGAAGAAGTCTTTCTTGGACACATTTCTGGCACATAACACTGCAAAAGAATAGAAAAACAACAATGGTTAGATAACGTTATCAACATCATTCGATAAAAACAACGAGAATATCATGTTTTCGACATTCAACAACAGACACTAGTCTGTAGAGCTTGTCTCCAGAGGACTGACATTACAGTAGAGACTCAGACATGTTCAATTAATGTTCCATCAATCATGATTAGACATTTAGAAAACAGTCATCATCTCAGGCTTGTCCAATGCAATGACAAAGGTTTCAGCACAGGTAGGGAGACTGTCACAGCATGCTATCTCTAGCGGGAAGAAAAGGGCACATTTGTCATGTCCTTGTAGCAGACCGGGAGTCTAGTCCAAAGGAAATAATAGGAAATGGAACCTTAAGCTTTGGAGACAAGGTTTTACACACATATCCTGCTAGGTAACAAGTCAAAACGTGATGGCTCTTTAACAAGTCAGGACAGAAGATATTCTTTGGCCTGGTACCATGTTTTCCAGAAATTTCAAGCCTGAATGCTAAGTTGGTAAGAAAGCTGCCAACTGTGCTGTAACATACACAATGTGAATAGTGTTTGACGACCACAGTACTTTTCCAAGCATATATTAAGAGTTCACAACCTAAAAATATATATCATAAACATGAATCTTAGAATCCCAGAGAGCATAATAAGTTGATTATCATTGACTGAATAAAAAACAGAAGCATGTGGAATGACAGGTTAGAAGAGGCAGACTGACAACCCCCCCCCCCATTGTTTCTAGAATTTGGCCAGCAGTCACACAGACAGACAGGTAAATCCAATGGCAAACATCCCAAAACCTTTTCCATCCTTAAAACATACTAGACAAAGGCAGTGTACTTCACAAAAGTTCTTTGTTCCTTTCAATTCAATCTAACAATACACATACATGGGCATAAGATGTGGAAGGAAAACCAATGGTATATACAGGTGTTGTCAACTTGCCATTGTCTTGTAGGAAATTAGCAAGATAAAGGGCAATCCAGACAGGTCCTCAGCTTGAAATAAGGGCATTTTCAAGTGAGACAAAAGCTAGACAAACACAGCGTCACCCATCCAGGCTACTCCAGACAGGCTCCTTCAGCAGGACGGCCCATTCATATCCATAACAAATCAAGTACTTACTGATGAGTTTGCAGTTCCCAATACACATCCCCATCACTCACCTGCACAGGTATCATTTGTGGTATATATAGTGATTCCAAATGCTTTGAAATGATCTTTTCACACATAACTGGACCTGTGCACTTTCTAGACTGTCTCGTGGTCAAAATAAGAATATACCATATATGACCAGAGTGGCAGGAATCAGGTATTATTTTCCTTTATTCAACTAAGTAGACATTTCCTGTCTGTCTATTGCCAGGGGGCATCTTCTTATCTGGTATTTTTGCTATCTTAGGGTAATCCCAATTTAGAAAGTTTCCTACAGAGTCTGTAGTAGAATGGATGAATTGGGTGGGTTCCTTGTTCTATGAAAAAGAACTTCTCAAGAAATATAACACTAAATCTTCCGACACCAAGCCTCTGGAGGCAGAGGTCTGGCCACAGAGAGACCTTGAGTCAGTCACCTAGACCACAGATGCTTGTCCTAATGAGGCATTCTAGGCAGCTGTGATAGGAACCATTCACATGTCCATGTAGGGACCAGCCAAGCATGTCTCCCAGGACCACAGCCCACAGCCTCCAGAAGTCAACCCTGGGTCAAGGTACACCTTGGATCAATATGCAGCAGGAACTGGCAGAGGAAGGGGGGAGGACAGAGAAAACAGATCATTACTGGGTAATTCTGGATGGGCTTCTGTGCACCATGTGTTTCTTCCTGTCTGTGATACTGTAGAAATTGTGATCCAACTTTCAGTAATGCAGTAGCAAGGGGAGGGACTTCCTAACATCAGTTCCAGCTTGCTGATGAGAACTAAAGATCAGTGAAATTACTGCAAACATCTATATAAAACATAACAAAACATTCATGATAATAACTGACATTCAGCAAACTAAGACTTCCAGGAGTAGCAAGGTCAAAGTCACTTCACAATAGCAAATACATGGGCTGTTGTGCTTCTTTGAACAGAATAGTCGTGTTTACCCTTGACTAAACGTTTCCTAAAACTGGTGAAGCCAGATTAACTAATTTAAGCATGCTGAATGGTTGAAAGCCCAGTATCAAGCCAACCCTTTCTCTGGTGGGGGTGGGAGCCATTGCCATTCATGCTCCCCCTCTGAAAACATTCTTATTTACCCCCACATTCCAGGCCACACTTCACATCTCCTGTGTGACACACACTCAGACGTGACCGACGTTTCGCACACACACCTCTCTGGCAGTTTCACAATGACTTTATTTCCCACCATAAGCTATAGAACAGTCACAAACCCCTCTGTCCCACATATACCCCAGTACAGAGTCTACAGACACACCACTACAAGTTCAGACTCAGAGCTAGCACAGGTGGTACATGTGTTTTGGGGCACCAACTGTTAAAACACAGACACGGGTCACTTACTGCAGACCACAATCAGGCTTAGCCTGGAACCACACATCATCAACCAAAACTCAACCAGGCCAAGTAACTTCATACATACACATTTTCTCACTCCTCACTTTGTCTTTACACTACATGTAGCAGCACTTAGCATGTAAAATGTCTCTTCCTCTTTGAATGCTGAACTAGTATGTACGAGCATTTATGTTTCAACTTCTGCGACTCTTGTCCCAAACCTTGCCACAGTAACTCACCTCTGATTTGAAATTTAAAGCGCTTCATTTGCACAGAAGGAAATCTATAAGATGATAAGATCTAGGTCCTGTGACCATGACAGGATGTTGGCAATGTTCCCATGTATACCACACCAGAACTGGGGCCGGCTGTCTGCACAGGGGATAAACAAAGGTTTGAAGGTCCATATAGCCCCAAAGAGAGTGGATTCAACACGAAGTAGAACTTTGGAATAAACTTCACCATTTTGCATTCCTTATCAAGTCTACAAGGTTCTCTACATCCTGCTGGGTGGTCTATTTTGCTACATTTAAGCTGCATAAATAATGTTCGTCCTGATATAGACAAATCCTGTTTCCAAGTGCCGTCAGAGAGCTCTTGAAGGTCAATAAAAAGAGAGCCAGCAACAGTAAAGACTATTTTCAGAAATATGAGGGAAGGACTGGGTGTTCCTGCCATTTGAATACGCATGCTTTGAAAAGAAAACTTCCGGTAGGATGGAGCGCCATTTTCAAAGTACCACTAACTCCGGCTACGTTATTTTTGGAACAGAGAAATGATACAGTTCCAAACCATGTCTGGCATGCACTTCAAGGTAAGGGCTTCCGCACACAACAGGTGGTAACAATTCAGGTAAAATATAACATACAGATAGCGTAATGTCATGTCTATCTTGAGAACGATAACTTTTTATCACCTACAGTAACTATTCTTCTTTTATTGGATAACATATCATAGATACATACGCCATCCCATATGGCATATGTTGCATATCTTACTCGCTGTTTCTCTTAATACAGATTTACATTCTCGTCCTGAGCTGGAACAACAAACAGTACACTCAAGCAAACAGAACTTGAACAAGACAAGCTGTTTCAGGGAGGCCAGGTTGTACTGTGGCCAGAACAAGCAACTGCTTAACTTTCTAAGTTAACCATACGAAACATTTGTTGTGCTTCTTGCATCACAAATCAAGGGTTAATGTACAACTGGTGTTTTAAGATTTTGCTGTAATAATATATGCATAATCAAACAAATCAACATATGAAAAATCCTCACTTCCCCACCAAGTAAGGCATCTAATCTAACAGGAACAGCACTGTCTCTTCCGTGATACAAATCTAACTGAGCTATTTTTATAGACTACTGATTATATTTCCACTACATAAATATAACAGACTGAAAGAACACCTTAGCCAAGGATAACATGTCTGTTTCCTTGTACCCAGTTCTGAGAAACAGGTCCTGTCTATCTCTTCTTTGGTTGATGTTAGTTTGTCACAGAAAAATGACAAACAGTAATTCTCAGTTCCTCAAGTACCCAGACAGCTGCCTCAGACATGGCCAAACTTGGTGCAACCAGCAAATATGTGGCTCACAAAAACTTGGCAGGGCCACGCTTCCTCCATGGAAATTTCACACAGATGCCTTTCCTATGCTGTCCCACTCTGGAAGAAACCTCCTGCATTATTCATCCTGTTCTTTTTCCTTTTACCCTTCAGGCTAGCATACTTTATCGGCAAAGGGACAGTTCATACTGAACTTGCGAGCCAGTTTCTAAAGGAACATTTCACAATAAATCTTTAGGAATTGGAAATTAGATTTAACAACATAGAATTCTTGCCAATTGTGATATATACTGCTAATGTTAATATTCATATTTCAATATAAAAATGTCATCACAAAACCCAGTCTATAACTCAGCTGCTATAGCTTACAGTAATCCAATAATGTTTACTTTTATGAACAATGACAATACAAAACAATTTTTCCTGACATCACCTATTCAGTGGTAGATTGCTAAATAGCATTATAAAAGAACACACAATATAAATAAAACCTAACAAATAAACATTGACAACTTTCTTCATGCTGCCTTTACATTTTGGTGAAACTAGATCTCTGACTGAGGCGAAACCGAAGTCCGAAGAGCAAACTTTAGGGTCTGCCTTCTGTAGTGGCATCTAGGCACCCTACACCCAAACTAACAAGGGCACATGACCAGACTCTAATTTCCCAGACTTCCTCCCCACTGTATACAGAAGCTGTCAGGTATTTATCCTGCTCTTCATCACACAGGTTTAGTCTCCCATGCCATGACTCACACGCCAGAGTTATACAGACTTTTCTTTCTCCACTCTGTGTCCCACTTAGCTCTGAGTTCGTGCTGGCTTGTTTCTAGGCTGCAGACCCTCCTACACACCCATGCATAGAATTCCAGGTAGTATGACACAATCGCAAAGGTGTCTATGGTCATTTCAACATTGAACATCTCACAATTGTCCTCAATTTTACATATCCATGTTCATAAACTAAGGTGAATGAAAATTGATAACCTCCCTGTAGACGAAGCCTTTTGGCACTAAATTTGTATTGGCTACATGATTAGGCAGCAGGGAGAAGGTTAATCTTTTGTTTTCCATGTTTTATATCCTTTTTAGATGACAACAAAATTTTAGAATCGCATGAGAGCTCTTCAAAAATCAACAACAGCAGGAAGTGGCAACAGTCAGACTATTTTCTTATCTAGCCGCCGGTTTGCTACAAAGAAACAATCACAATCTACCATACAATTCTTTTCCACAGCTATCATGATCTAGACCTGTCCAGACTATTTCCCATACCCTGCCTATCTCATCCTTTCAGTGCAAGCCAGGGGGAGAGGCCCAACTTCCTTCGCAGATTAGCAGCCGTCCTGTCAATATTCTACTTGCAGCCAGCCCCAACAACGTGTACAGCTCTTGCCCAGCAACCACTGCAAGATAACTGTATGTATGAGCATACCCTCTAATGGGGACTTGACTTGCTGGGTACCATTACCAGATAACAAAACCACTGAAGTCTGTCTGACAGAGATGGACCGCACTTCAGTCCTGAGTATGTTCCATGTAGGAGAGGTTGTCAGTGTAAATCCTACAGACTTGTCTACGAGGTTAGATATCCTTGGTCAACCTAACCGTCCTGAGGGAAGGCGGGTGAACAATTACTGCCTGGCCTTTTACATGTACACTTTCAAGGGTTCAGACATAGAAGGAGCACTTTTTAGATGAATATTAATGCTAAACTGTGGGATTCATTCAGGCATTCCATGCAGAATTACTTAGCAAGGACCTAGATTTACCAACTAACGTGTCATGAGATATACCTTGTTTACACACAGGAATGAACCCAAATCAAAGGATATTCTAGAAGATGCAAACACTGATAAGGCAAGAGAAGAGACAAGATAACATTTTCGCATAATGGCCATATTGTTGCAGCACTGCCAAATACCCAGGGCAACAACCAGTCACGTTGGAATGTATCCAAGATCAAAAAACTAGGTGTTATTTTAGATGTGTACATATATTTACTCGGCTAATTGGAATGATATAGGTTCTTATGATCATTTTTTTTTGTAATTTCACACTGTTGATATTATGTGCCCTACATGTTTTGTCCCTATGTGTTGACTCTCTAACATCAGCTTTGCTGCCTTGAGAGTCAGTGTAATGTCTTGTTGCATTTTCAATAAATAAATAAATAAAAAACTAGGTACCGGTAAATATGATGAATTACAGCAAAATTGCTGAACTGACCAACCTCAATTTCACCGTCACTTCTATGCTCGTGAAAATCATTTGAGTGGCTCGAGTTTGCTGAATGTTCCCCATACAGGAGTTTGGAGCTTTGTGCAGGCTTTCAAAACTGACCAAAGCAACTGGCATACATGTATGTCCAACTAATACAACAAGAACTTGAAGTAGCCAAGTGTTTACTACAAACTCAGAGTACTTGTTTTGACCATACCACAGCTAAACTGTTTGACTACCACTTGAGGCGGCCTCTCCCTGTCTGAGAAAATGGTACTGGACAACACACAAGGACACCTACACACAGAACTGTCACCAACCAGAGATCATTTCCGTAATATGGCAACCAAGACCAGAGAGGTATTGGAATCCGGACTTACAAACCTTGTATTGATATTGTGATTTTTTAAATGACCTAACCCCAAATACATGTATTATTGTGATGTTATAGCACCCTACAAATTGACGGGTCACTCTCTGGGGTTTACCAAGTTGATATCAAATTGCTTTCCTGTAGGTGTATCCCAATGTACATTGTATTAATATATAGTTGTTAGTTAACTATTGTTTGGATCAACATTGCACACACCCCACATTAATTTTTCATGGCATGTTTGACCCTAATGACCCCAACATTCTATACAGCAATTACTTCATGTTAATAAACAATGACAGAGCAGGAAACAGGGGCTCTCCTGTAAGCCTAATAATATGGTACAACTTACTACAAGTCAATAAATTTTTCGGTGATCTGAAATGCCAGTAATTTTCCTTACCTAATTCTACTGTAAAATTAAATGATTCTATCAAATAATCTAATACCATTGACTGCACAGTGTATCCCTAACTTACAAGTCAACTGTGGACATGTTCTTGAGCTAAATGAAACATTACTAAAACCAACAGCAAACATGCCTTATCATACCTGTACCAACTCAAAATGCCATGCAGATTCGGATGTCTTCAAACTTGCTCACCGCAAATCCAACCCTCGTGACCTCTGGGTACAATGTGCATTGTTGAACGTACTAAGGTCTAAGCATCCTGACATGCATTCCCTAATCTCCTGCTAGCCTAGAATGGATTAAAGGGATCATCTGTCTTAACAGACACCATTACTTTACTTCCATCACTGAATGTAAGCTGGTACAACCAGAACTTTGTAACATTCCTGAATAAACATGGCACATATACAAATGTACAATGTATGCTAAAGTTCATAAGCAACATGCATACCATACTATCTACACTTGTCCTTGCTCTTACACTGATAGCTCAGTTCTGTTGCTCCATCATTTGTCAATACTGTCACGATTTATTGTTTTTGAATACACTTTCCAACCACGATAAGTGACTCAATACACTTACAGAAGCCCACATTTTCCAGGACAATTTCTGGTTACAGCACTCCTTCTCTCAATTACACCAATTATGTTGGTTCCCTGCCTCTGATCACCCAGTAGGGGTGGCTTTAGTTGTAATTACAACTGTGGATGAAACATGTGGTGAGTCAACCAGGTCTGAGGGGAGCTTGTAAAACGTCCAGACAAGCAGAGAGAGACCACACTCACAGCAGACACTGAAAAAACACAAGAAACTACATGCACACACAACACACACCACCTTCCAAAAAGGTCCTGTTTGCAACATCCGTGTAAAAAAAGAGCAAGGAATCTTGTAAGTAAACATGGCTCGTGTCCCAGCCAGCATTAGCAGTTTGTTTTCATTCCACCATGGAAGAACCCAGACTTTCATAGAGCTTTTTATGAAGAAGTCTGAGCCTTTTATATTGAACGTTTGGACTGGAAGCATTCAAGTTTGGCATATAAAAGATGTCATGACATGTACAATCTTCACAAGTTGCTAAATATGCCTTACACTTTGAATGCTTGAAATGAGATCGTAGGATATCATGGAATTAAAGATATTTCAAAGCACTTGACTACGGGTATTTTTGTTCTTGCCATACTACTACCAAGCAGGGTCTGCTGTACTATCATGATGTTAACTCCGAGTCCGTATGACGAACACATCTGACACATGGTGATCTGTCACTTCCGATCATTTTGACTTGTAGTTGAGTTCTGAGTCAGAATTCTTCGTTCTTGCATGGAAGTCAAGTCTATGTATCTAACGCAGGTTACATATTGTCTGGCTGACAGGTTATGTCAAGGTTGCATACCTAAGATGTCACGATGTCAAACATTGAAGACTTGAATTTATGATGTTAATGAGTTCCTAATTGAGTTTTGATAACGCCACATTGTCAAGTTGTAATGTTGATTTGGGTAGGTAAGATGTGTCAATTGAAACTATGATTCCAACGAAATAATCAATAATATTCCTGTACTTAAGCACCCCCCCCCCAACAGCTGCTTTGTTTTCATTTGCAGGTTAAAATGCTGAAAACCTTTGACCCCCAAGCAAACCTAAGGAATTCATTTTCCCACACATTCCTGACCGTTGTAGACACGGTACAGTCAACGGTGGACACTCCCTTTCTCATCTTTGGAACACAAGACAGGAGTCATGTCGGGACGACCACAGAAATGCAGGATCCTTGAGCCCCTCCAGTCCTGGACTACACACCACATAAATATGCACAACAGATTGCTCGGCGGTCGAGTCAATATTTCCAACGAGGCCACCCACAGAAAACTGCCCGTATCTTCCCAGAAACACCGTTTACGACCGTCATTTTCGGTAGATAAATAGACAAGAAACCACCCTACCTGTCAGACGTATTTTCATCGCCCCGTTCCTCGGTCCTCCCGGGCGAGACATGGCCAAATGTGAACCGTCGTTCCCTCTCCGAGCTTCGGACCCACCACCGACACAATGGCGGATCAGGCAGCCTGACGTCATGGGCGCAGTGCCCGGATGTGACTCAGGACGTCGTGGGCGCGCGGAGATCCATCCGCGCGGAGGAGGATGTCTCAAAGTAGTCCTCACAGTCTGCCCAAAGCGCAAGGAAACTTCTTGATACTCCATACTCAAAGGGACGGTCCACTTTCAACGTCTCCAAGATATTCCCTCTCGGTAACAAAAGGTGTAAGGAAGAAATTTGAGAAAATCACCTGCTTTGTTTGCTCAGCCTCTATAGACCTCTACCAGACTGAACACTACAGGATGCTGGATAGATGGATGGCGGCTGTTTAAAGTTCTATACTGCAGGTGGATCAGATTGTGGCCATGCACTTTTCTCACCCAGACTCTAACGTTACCAGTCTTTTTCCACCACCAAGAATTCATCCATAGGAAAATCTAGCGTTACAAATAGAAGAAGAAATTTCATGGATTTCTCGCATGACCATGCAGCAATCACAGTCAGCCAGGTGATCTGCCGTCCCTCGGCCGTGTTCCGAAATTATATACTTCCAGAAAAGTCCCTGGGGGGAATCGAGAAGAGAAACTCGCAAATGATTACAATAATTGAAATTCCCACCAGGGATTGTAAAGCCATTACTCTGATCCCTCGGTCCACCCGTAAACCCTGTGCAATTCACATCTGCTGAAATTAGCTCTACGTATAATTATTATAACGGTGTGTGGTAGTGATTAGGTAATGGAGGTCACAGAGGAGCCCCACATTATTAAAGTACATCACAAACACGCACAGTGAGTCTCCACCGTGAGGCGGTGTACGTGTTTAACACAGGGGACCGTACAATTGTGGCCTTTGTTGACACTTCCAAATAAGGCAGTACGTAAGGTGAGCCCAGGTACTCGCGTCAGGTCTGACCCAGTTCAAGGAGCCCTGCCCGACTGGGGAATGCGCGGATGAAGAAACTTGACACCGCACGTTTGAAGTTTGTCATAACACGGAACCCACGAGTGATCACGAGCACGCGGTTAGGAAGAAAGAAGTTGGTTCCATGCCATGAAATAGGATTGAGTCACCAGTTCTACTATGTGCATTAGAGTGCATTGCGCGTTTAATTCCGCATGTTCTCTGGAATGTGCGTGCCATGCAAACACCCAACACACTTACCTGGTAGAGATGATACGCTGAACGGCGTATGACATCAAAACCAGGTAGAGTCGTTCACTTATCGTTTTGTGTCCACTTATCCAAGGGTCACGTACAGTAATGCCATTACTTACCATTACTATTTTTGATTGGTAAGCGCTCCAATAAAAAAAAGGAAGAGTGAGCTTTTCAAGTCTTTATGTGACCAAATCATGTTCTGTTGGTCGGGAAAAGGACGGTCTACATGCCTTATAGTACCGTGAAGCGTTGAAATCGTAGCCGGTCCGCTCTGCACAACAACATGGGCTAATCATGGGTGAAGCACGTTATAACACTAAACTTTAGTATTGACAGATTTCTTCGTACCCGAGGTTGAACGTAGCCTCCTTCACAGATCTAGACTTGTGCGGCTGCTGTTGTACATTTTTTTTCGGGAAGCGACGCGAGATATGCCGTGGAGGAAGTTTGGCACCGGGAGGGAGTTTCGCGCCGAAATGCTGCTACTCTGCAACCTACTGTTTTCTCGACAGTCGCTGAGCGTCGCTGTCTAGCCATTGAGACACTGCGCGACTGTGGCACCGATTAAAGAAGCCTGGACTCCAGGCTTAGATGGATTGAACCAAGGTATACGTATAATGTCCTTGAATGAACTTCGAATTCCCATGAAACGAATAACTGAAAATACAGTAATAGACCAATACTGTAATAGACCATTCTTTTCTAATACTGAGAAACTGGGATCTCAGTGCAACGTGTTACTTCGGCAGCTATGATATGAAACAATATGGTTGGTATGAATATCAATTAATTTATAACTAACATTCTATACGTCTCGTGCAGTTGTTAATTAAATGGGAAATGAAAACTACAACACCTTTTCAAACTTCATTTGGTATCAACTATTGACAAGATAGATGCTTGCAGAGTGTACAATGTGTAACATTAGTTCAGGTTGTATCTGGCATTTTCAAACCTTGATCTCTTGACTTGATTACAACTACTCAGAGCCTACTAGTTTTAGAAAAAAATCTTTGCTCTCAGATCTCGAGCATATGTATTCACATATTTTGCCACCATTCTAGGGCAAGGTGGCCACTCTTGTACTAGAATAAACAAAATACACGAAAAATATAGGCTAAGCGAGAGTCATCCCTATGAAAAGTTCAACACTGCAAAAAATGAATTTTTGCAAGGACGTTCTTGATTTTTGGAAGAGAATTCTAGCGTGTCATTGGTCAGAAAAATAATGCATGCACTTTCCGCTCCAATGATCAAATTATTTTCTACGCGCGACGACAGCGCACGACTACTGATAGCGATTGATAACAGTACTGCAGCTGATCGGGCAAGGCAACGTTGTCGCGCAAAAAGCGAAGGGGTCGTGGATGGGGGGATCCTGCTTGACGGTAGAATCATGAGGTTCGACCACGCTTAAGTTAATTGACGTGTTACAGAGCTCCTTGTCTCCACCACATATTTGCCGACATGGTAACGTATACAAATAATATCACACCAATATACAATGTCTCTTGTGCATTTTCTTTTTGTCTACTTTTTTAATAGAAATTATATATAGTACAGTAGACAATAAGATGATATCCTCTTCACCTAGTTGTAACCATAGACAATAGACAAACGTTCGGTTATAACTGTGTACGAAATATCTGTTCACACTTCCGGACCCGGTTGTCTCTTCTTAGAAGACCTTTCAGTAGCCAAGACAGTATTCAATGGGCAGTATTCGTTGCATAGTTTATAAGTGGATACTATCTTGGTTACCGAAAGATCTGCTTGGAGACCACTCTAAATTTGCTGCTGTTAATTTGTCTCGCTAACCGTTTATATAGACCTTTATTATATGGACCTTGGACCATCGTGTGACAGCAGATCTTTACCATGCACTTACGTGGGTCGTACGATGTGTTAATTATTGGTAGCAAGCATCAGAAGTCTTGACTGTCGGGTTACGCAACTGTGACGAGTCAGGGAAGAGGAAGACACGAATTCACAATATGTGGATGGCGAAAACAATGAGGTTTGGTGAAAACAACCCATGTTCAAGTAAAAACGTGTTACGTGCCATGAAACTACTACATGTAGCTAGATAGTATTGAGTTGCCATCGGGGCGACTGCACGGTATTTACTTATGGTTGAAAAATCTAGCACTCTAGTCATCTATTTTGCAATGACTTGTACGGCGTACCTAACAACCATTCATACCTAGTACTCGGGTGACTGTTGGGGTCACCTCTCAGCGTACACTGTTTGTTTTGTGGGGTCACCCCTTCTGTGGGCCGTGGGCGGCCGGTTGCTCAGTGCCACCAGACCGTGCTTGGAGAACAGGTAGAATGCGTCGGAAAGTAAGCAGTCAGATACAGGTCAGTCGGGCTTTATATGGTCTCATTTTTCAGTACGGCAGTGCTTCGTTAAAGCCCCTGTCACACATATATGTGGCCGAATATGGCCTCCAGAACACTGACGAACTCGGGGTCGGGGTCGGCTGCGGTTTGTTGGTTTTCGGCGAGGTTTATAGTAGCTATTGAACGTTATACTGTTCGGCTGCGGCGCCAGCCGAATGTTTCAAAACATTCGTGAGTGGACGGGAGGTTGGGCCATGGTTGGGGTGGTTGGAAGTAGGTCAGCAGTGATCGGGGGTGATTGATAGTCAGGTTTGACTCAAATTTAACTCAAATTTCATTCGACTCGTCATCGAAAGGTAGGCGTGGCCTAAATCTGACAGCATACCTCTGCAGCATACCTTGTGTATAATTAAGGCGGTTACTGAACTTTTGACCTACTTAGTATAATCAACTAGGCCAATGTCTTCCTGAATCTTCAGGGACAGATAGTGCAACTGTTGTGAATATGTCTGATGATCTATCTTATCCCTGTTTGACATTTCTTGCATACCCGGCGTGGTGACACTCCTCGTTCTGTAGACTTAAAGCCTTAAAAATTAAAGGTCTGACAGGCCTGCCAGTGCGAACGGGTTCGACCGGTCTACACTGCTGGGATTTGATGCTACGGATTAACTACTAAGCGTACATGTGACTAATTATGCCTTAAGACCCGTGCCTGTTGATGACTACGTTGTGTCATCTTAGTATTGCAATCATGTTTTTGAACGGACTCCTGGTCACTCGGGATAAGTTCATGGAGCATTCAACCCTTCACGTTCCGGAGTTTCTGTAACTCAGTAATGAAGACGCAGTATGTACATGCACGTACAACACAGCTCTTGAGCTGATCTCCATTCAAGCAGATGCGAGGTACACATTGTTTTCAAGCGAGACTAACATCTGTTTAGAGATAACTCTTTGCCGGAATTCTACGTTCGACCACTGAACATATTCCATCGAGTCATTCATGACCAGTTTGGAATGATATAACACGTCCATAGTGCTTGTCTCTTGAACAGGTGTCATTCAGTAGTACTAGTATCACGTAGTCGGTAGTGGGAACGGTAATTTTGCTGAGTAAGCCCGGTGAATCAATTACTGTATACTCGACTGGTCTAATCTCCGTGCGACTGGTCTAATCTCCGTGCGAATTACTTCAGGCAGTTGTTATATATTCAGCACAGTATGAGAGAGGCCCGGCTCTAGGGCACATCGTGATAACTACAGGGCTGCGTTCCCTTCTATACTGTATCTGACAGGCGATAGGATGCGTCGGAAAGTGTCCAGTTCCACACAGGTCAGTCAGTTAGCACCATAAGTAGCCCTGTATCCATCCCTATCTACATATTTCCGTGGACCGGGTCCACATCTCGTTGCTCCGATACATTTCGCCTTGCCTGGATGGAGCCCCCTAGATCTATAGGACAAATATACGACGGATTCCAGGCTAAAAGTAGAGCGGCCTGACTGGCGCACATCGTTATATGATCTTCATATATGTATCTACAAAACCTGAAGGAGTTCTCCGTTACATTATTGTGCCTATTAAATTAAAAACAAATGGCAGAAGACTGCAGAATGCGTCGGAAAGCGCTCAACCCGACGCAGGTCAGTCGGTTTTCATGTTTTACTCAAGTAACTGACATGACTGACGGATAAACAAGTTTAATTTGTGGACGTTTCGCGCGTTCGTTCTAAATTTAGAGCACACGTCACATGCACAATGTCCCACTCAACTGATGACATGAAGGAATGGAACATAAACAATGCAAGTAGATATTCGATCACAATTTTTCTATTGCCACACTGTTATTCCATGCCATGTGGTGTTTCCGTTGCCAAGATGACAACTTCAACACAGTTGTAAAGTATTCTAAACGCAAAGGCATTGGTCGTATGATGACCAGCAGACACATGTATATACATGTATATGTTAACATAGAGGGCCTGATGACATGAGTGGTGACCATGTAAATGCGGTACATGTACTGTGGTACTGAAAACCCGGCTGGCCCCGGGTCGTCTCAGAGCTAGGTCATCTGATGACAGGCCGACCGAACGGTCAGTGACACGACCACAAATAATGAATGCAAGATAAAAACCTTTGGTTAAATCGAACAGGCAGTCTTCTGAATCTTACTTCCAAAATTTGTGACCCTTGCGTGTCTAGATCATGAGGTAACAAAATTCGGAAGTTCTGCTGTAGTACCTAAGAAAGCCGCCAGGGGGCGCAAAATCTCATCATTTTTAGATGTCATCAATACCTGCCCACCTACCAAGTTTCGTGACAATCCATCCAAAGTTTCTTAAGTTATCGTACTAAACCACATACTTACATGCACATCGTGATACACAAAAACACATATATATACAAACGCTATGGAAAACATAACCTTCTTAATGAAGATAGTAAGTTTGTACCATAACATTTGTGTCTTTTCGTAGCAACGTACGAAACAGTTAATATAACAGTCACAGTCCGTATAACATAAAGAGGGCTCGATCAAGTGTGAAATAATATGACACTCGTCTCTACAACCCACCCCCTCATTCTATGAAATGGACTCTTCCGGAACCAACTCATCCACTTTTTGATAGACAATTTGAATAGATAAATACTTCGCTTGTCCATCGGGTGTTGGGTCAAGCTTGGCAGTCAGTTTTACCTTTTTCTTACATGTAACGCTTTACTTAGGTTGTTACAGAGTTGTACATATTGTATGTACTTCCGGGTGACACCTGCAACATTGGTGTATTTGTAGGAAAAGCACCGGGCCACCGACACCACTTGGGAAGACACCGCAGCCTATGGCGAAAGTCTAGTTAATGGCGAGGCCTCTGAGAAAAAGCCGGCCAGTGGAAGTTACCAGACAAGATCTAGTGCTACAATGGAAGAACGATCCCCAGAGGTATGTAAGGCTGCAGGGGTGAATGTTACATTTCCTTTTCGTAACCGTACCCATGTAACGCTAGGTTTAATTCCTTGGTATACCAGGTGGCACTTCTACCGACTTGAGGGGCCTCTACTAGTTGGCCCTAGTTTTCTCAGGCTCCGCTGAATGTCAAGGACGTTTTACAGATGGGCCCCGCATGTTCTAATCAGTCTATGAACCATTGGCTCACTGTATGATGCTGACTCGGAAACATTACTCAATAGTTAACTTATGGTTAATACTCGGATCAGAATGTATGTGGCTTGTTGATAACGTTAACGTTACATGTAATATAAAATACACACACACACATAGCTTTTTAAACAATTCACAATTTATATCTTACACCATTTTGTAGAGCGACTAGAGGTTGATTCCGTCTGAATCAAAACTATACTTGTCCATGATTGACAGTCTTGGTTTGGTTTGAACTTTGAACTTGAAGAGCCCTTTTATCCCAAAATACACAAACCACCTGTTTCGGCACCACCCCTAGGAATATTGGTATAACCCAACGACCCCTCGACATGACACGCAATCAAAGATGGCCGTCAAGACACCGAGAAATTTTTTTCTTGAAGATATTTGTCGTATTCTGACGGTTCTGCCCCAGGTACTGCTACTTTGGTGACGAATCTAGGATGGAAATCTTGCAGAGTATAAAATGTTGCCTTCAACGTTTTTACAGGACAAAATGATAAGCATCAAGACGGTGACATCCCCGATACGGCCGGTGGAGGCCAACGGTATCCGCTTGCGATTCCGGATGAAAGTTATCCTTGCGGTGGCCGCCTTCGTCGCCGTAACTATGCTGTTCTACCCCAGCTGTAAGACTACTACCTACCCTACGGACCGGTTCGGCCAGCATACGGCCTACAACGGCACCTACCCCATGACGTCCCCATGGTTCTCCGATAGGGGGACTCACTACCGAATCGGCCTCATCACCGATCTCGACCACGCCTCCAAGAACGACGAGAAGACGTGGAAGAGTTTCTACAAGAAAGGCGTTCTCGTCATGAAGGGAGACCGTGTGGAGGTGACCTGGGATGACTCCCAGCCCACTGTCATGACCTCCACGCTCGCCCAGGGCGGGCGGTCCATGGAGCTGTCTGAACTGTGTGTTTTTAACGGGCGGCTGTACAGTGTGGACGACAGGACAGGGGTGGTGTATGAGATAGTACAGACAGGGGACAAGACTGTGGCTGTGCCGTGGGTCATCCTGGGGGACGGGAATGGCCGATCCACAAATAAAGGTGAGACACAACGATCGTTGTAGGCAAGGTCCAAAAGAAAGACAAGACATCATAAAGTATGGCCATTACATTAGCAATGTTACCACTATTGTTGGTTTAATGTCGATTCTTATACAATGTACTTCCAGATTGCTATAGAAATTTTTCTTTAAAATCTTGAACTCCAAGCCACTGACTTGTTAACTATTCCTTCAGGTTTTAAAGGAGAGTGGATTGCAGTGAAAGATGAGACGATGTATGTGGGAGGACTGGGAAAGGAGTGGACCACTACTACAGGTAAGTGTATCTAATCCTCTGGAAGAACAAAACAATGCTGTTGATAACCTCATTCCAAGGGCAATTGACGCCAGGGTCTTCATCAAGAATGATGGACAAACATCGTTATCATCATCACCATCCTTCCTCCTAGATAGCTCATTATTTATTAATATCATCAGTCACTGAGTCAGCTTCCTCTATTTTCCCCTGTTGCTAGCTATGTCAGAGATCTGTTAAATAGTTAATCATCAAGCCAAGACAAAAAATATAAATCAGAATACATGTTCATGTCACACCCTGTGATGGTTAACATGATTCAGATACAGACACTTCTTATATACATGTACATGCAATAGGCACAACCAAACTTACTGTATTGTTTGGTTTCTTTCCAGGTGTTGTACAGAATACTAATCCTCAGTGGGTGAAAACAATAGGTTTCCATGGTGATGTGGCTCACCATGACTGGGTGGGGAACTACAACGCCATGAGAGAGGCAGCAGGGTTTAGCTACCCAGGTTAGTATTGGTCATGGTCATATTTTACATGGGAACCTACAGTGAAGTTTTGTATCCATAAGAAAAAAACCTCCAATTTTCACTTGAGAAAAAGTCGAGTTAGATGACATACATATATAGATACTGCAGAATGCCAGAAATAACTTAAGGGTGTTTTCCTCCTCCTGAATTCTAGTTCTGTTTATCTTCTGTCTGCTTTACTTTACTTGGCAGGAAAGTGGGTATTGGAGTGGACACAAGATAAACAAGTCTGGATACCAGGCTAAATTCTTGTCATCTCAGATATGCAACGATACCAGTGATACCAAGAAAGTGAACATTTCTGCTCCACTCAAATTCTCAAAGTCCAATTTCGTTTCTCCCGTGTACTGTTCAGGCTACATGATCCATGAATCCGGCGTGTGGAGTGACATCCACCAGCGCTGGTTCTTCCTGCCCCGCCGGGCCAGCCAGTTCAGCTATAACGAGGCGGACGACGAACACAGGGCCACCAACCTCATCATCTCCTGTACCGAAGACTTTAGGGACATCAAGGTCCAAACTATAGGGAAGCTGAACCCCATCAGGGGCTTCTCATCCTTCAAATTCATTCCAGGAACACAGGACCAAGTCGTGGTTGCACTGAAGACAGAGGAGGACAGGGGTGCAATAGCAACATTCATCTCAGTCTTCAGGCTTGATGGGAAATATCTGCTCACCGATCAGAGGATAGAAGGGGATTTTAAGTATGAGGGTGTTGAATTTATTTGAGGCTACGTTACCACTTTAACTTGTGGCTTTCCAATTGCTTCATCTAACGGTGGTTCTCAAATGCTTCATCTGAAATTGCAGTAGAGGTAATTTATGACATAGTACAATGTACCTTCAAATGACAGAGAGCGGTTCATAACATATCACCTCGTGGTATTAGACTTAATTGCTCAGCTTTAAGACTGTTGTTGCTGTCTATTTTGAAGCAGTCAACAACTACTTGACACATAAAAACTGCATTGAGTTTGCTTTCAGGTTTTACTGTCCTGCTATGATGAGAGCTTTGAGTATTTTTTTCAAAGCTCTTGTAGCAGTTTCCAAATGCACTCCAAAGCCAGACTTTTTGTTAAAGTAATAGGAAACAGTTTTTTTTTTAAGTAGATTTATTTGGCAGATGAATTGTTAAGCATTACTGTTTTGTAAGACATCCCAGGCTGCTTTCAGTTTTAAGTGGAACTTACCTCTCCAGAATTGGTAGAATGGTTGTGCATATTGTTTGACTTAAGTGTTCTCAGACATACAGTGTACTATGCAATATGAATCAGGAATTACTTAAATGTCTAGTAAAAAAACTGTAACAAACTAGTGATGTTAGATTGCATTACTTCCACCTAACCTGAAGAAAACAATGTAATGAATTAATTATACATGTGTATATAACTACTAGTATATGAAATAAATAGGCACCACTGGTGCTTATTTATTTCACAGTCATCTTAACAACACAATGCTGCACCACTTTTCAAACCAACTCTACACTTCATTTGGTTTTTAGGCAGAGTATTTTTTAATGAGATTTTTAATTCTAACTGGAATAGTGTTAAGTATCAAGTTTGTTACTGTTTGTAGCAAGTGACTTTTGCGTAGAATGGATGATCACTACGTAGCATGGAAGCCGCTTGTTTCCTGCATCGCTTGACTCCATGCAGAGTTTAGTGACATCTGTGGTCCCCATAGGTTAAGGTCATAGTCAGACTGCTGATTTCAATGGATAAAATGATACATGCAGCAAGTCCTCATATTGAAGGCTCCTGAATTCTATTAGATTTGAAATGAAAATGCAAAAGGTACATTATGCTGAAAGTTTGTAAGTTGGTGGGTAATATGATAAAAGTTTAATTTTTTAATCTACCATTAGAGACCACCTAAAAGAACAGTAACTCACCATTCTTTATAGGTGTGGCTGAAAAATTGGGAAGGTACAATTTAAAATTTAAACAGAAATCATTATTGAGGATGAAAAAAGTATGTTCCTATGTACCAGTATCTGGTATCTTTACATACATGTACAACTGGTTGTTTTTTGTGGTGGGTGTATTCATAACAATATCACAGAGAAATGCTATGATGCAAAAACATCTTACTGGGTATTATAACACCATGGGTTTATAGTGGATTCTACTAAATGTTCTACAAGTTGGAGGTGTACAGAATATGTGAAATAAAATGACATTCTAGATAAATCTAAATGAAACAAATGTCGTTTATTTTTATAGAGATGTGTAGATATGGGAACAACTATCACAACTGTGCTCCTGCGAGTTATGCTCTTTTTGAAAAATAATGTATTCATATTTCAGTATCTTTGACTGAGACAACCAGATTTTGCATTTAAACAAGCAAGCCTGTTTCATAGCCTGTGTTGCACAGTTTCTTTTTGTCAGGCTGATTTGGCCTCCTCACAGAGCTAGATACTGTGATCATTCTCTTCTAATCAAGAGAACCATTCACTGAACTACCAACAAGACTTATCAAGAGATCAGGATTCTTTATCACTATGAACATCAAGCCAACAGGAAATTATCACAAGACACAGTTTCAAATGTTTAATACTTTTCATCTTTGATGTACATGTAGACTTTGAACATTCAACAAAAACAGTTTTAAGTTAACTTCATACTGTAATGAGCTACAGATTGATTGTGAAGAACAGAGGGAAGATAGTATTCAGTCCTCTAGCAGGTATATCTATGGATGTGCTCAATGGAAATGACACATTTGGTCTTCAGTTTTCTACTTTTTCTTCAGATAGATTTATAGCTCTCCAAGATAACACTGAATCTCTGTTGAGCAGCTAGTCATAGCCTTGGTAAAACCTCGTCAAGAAATCTGAGGGGCGCTTCTTTTCTGTCTCCTGGAAGTAGCGCATGATGTGTGTTCGCTGCTTCCAGATCTGGATGGTCTCCTCCAGGTCCTGTCGACCCTGAAAATAAAACAAAACAACAAATTTATAATAGAAAGTAAATAGTTTTTTTGATGCCAAATAAAAGAGGGCCTCAACTGCAAATGATCCAGCAATTTCTATTGATTTTTTAAAAATCATTTTTAGCCTGGATTTAGATTTCAAATGTATTCCTTGTTTCGAGTTGCTTGTTTTTCTCACATTGAGGTAAAGTAGTAACTCTCCATGTAGACAAGATGCTGCGTTCTGCTACCGTAAAGCTTAAAGTTAAAGACATACCTTTACGACCAGTAGGTCAATGACCCTGGGGTCCTTGACATGGGCATTCTGCATGAAAAGTTCCCGCACTTTCTCCCTGCCTGCCTTTACAGAGATGTCCAATTGGTAGGCATGGACTGCAGGTTAACAGAATAAGTGTACATCAGTCAGGCACATGTTGCAAACAGAAAAGAAACTCTATTTCCTTCTTTCTACACGACTAACTTTCGTGCCACAAATTCAAATAGATGAACGTTCATATTAATGTGCAAATACTCATGTATATTGGCTTCATAAAGTTCATACTGAATCATTTAATTTGCATGCAGAACTACAACAAGTTGTTTGAACCAAGGAGCTTGTTTGAACCAATGAGGTTAAAATCAACTTTGAACATTAAAATCCATGTAGCTGGTACACGTAGGAGACGCTGAAATCAAAGATTCAACAACAAAACTTACAGAATGTCTTCCTAAAATCATATCAGCAGTAGGCTTGACAAGTTTTCTACGAGCAAATCCAAACCAAATCCTTAGTAGTAGTTGACTCAAGGTGAAGATGACCTCAAAACCGGCACAACCTAAGAAGGTATTTCTTCACTTTCCTACACCAGCACACCTACCTGTATGAGGTATTTCTCTGTACCAGGCCCTGTATAGGTTTCTGACTCTTCGTCTGGCCTCTGGTAGGCTTTGTGAGAGCACAGGCTTCACTTGTTTCGCCGCAACTCCAACGACCGCCCCTCCAGCCGCGGACGCCATCTTGGATAAGGGACAGTACAATATATATGAGATTACATCTTCTTGATCTGCTCTCTTAAAGTTTTCCCTGAATGTATGTAAAAAAAAAAACTAGACGACCAAGGGATGAATACAGACCGACAATTTGATCGTCGAGGAATCTGTCTGAAAACTTTTATTGTATCACAGCACGTTGTTACTATATAATGAATTGTCCCCCTAAATCATCAACCTTTGACCCCAAGTCCGAGAATTAGAGATGGCAACAGCATGACAATCACTGTAATATTTGGAGACGATTCAATTTGGTTACCTTTTTATATCTTTTTAAAATCACAATAAATATTTTAGTAATAATATATCCAATTAACTCGCAACTAGGGCCAGGTTTTACTGCAAATCTACCAAGGATGACTTCTGTTTACGTTATGATGCTATTAGCTGGATCAAAAAATGCCCGAGGAAGTGACAGAAGGACCATTGAAAGTTGAATCCAGCAGGTTTTCGTCGTGAAGTTCAAAATCTGAGGCTCCCGGAAGGAAGGGTGTTTGTAATCTGAAGACTAAATACCTGGTTTCATTGCCCTCCGGCAGACGCGGTGCCTGAGAACATGGTAAGTTTGCTAGACTGCTGTGGTGAAAAGACGAGTGGGGAGGCCCTCGAGGGCGTGGAAAGATCACCCACATGTTTTGGTGTTGAACAAATAAATCTTTCCTCATGGCATTCACGCCATTATTCCCTGTTGATTACTCATGGACAAGGAACCGAACAAATGACAAGAGATATTGCCCTGGGTTTTACATTTCCAAGTTATATGATGCACCTCTATATGTAAAGTACTAGTTTGCAACTTGTAACATTTTTATGATTTTGTGATGACGTAGAATAGAGTAAAGTAGAGTAGAGTACTACATTGTATTAGAGTGGAGTAATCTAAAGCTGTTGCTTAAATGTACCTTACAGGCATCAGACGAAGCATCTCTTCGGGCCCTGGAGGGCCTAATGAATGAATTCTTCAATGGTTGTACCTCCAATGAAAGAAAAAGGGAAATTGGTAAGTTTTAGACATTTCCATGTGTGTGTCACATGGTGTGTAATTTATACTATAGCTATACCGACAGAGATAGACAACCTGCAAATGCTACTACAATTTAAGTGCTGGTTGCAGTGTCCTTCAATCAGATGAAGAAGTAAGTCATCAGATCCACTGGTAGACCTTTTTATACAGGACAGCAGTCCTGCCATATGTTAAACCTGTTTCTCCGTATTCTGCTGTTCCAGAGCAGCAGCTGGGTGCCTTTGGGCAGCAGTCTGGAGCGTGGCGACACTGCTTCTACTTCATGTCCCAGACCCAGAACGAGTACGTCATGATGTACTGCCTGACTGTGCTGGAGGTACGTCTGACACACTAGCTATGTCTCTCTAGCCTGGTGAATAAACCTGTTTTAACTGCAGAGGAGACAAAGTTTATTCACATCCTGAACCTAATTAAACAGTGATTCTTGGTAGATGGAGCCAATAAATAGTGTATGTTGAAGGTTAGACATCCAAGTGAAACAATATTCAAAGACAATTCAAACTCTACTACTGGATAAATAACAAAGATAACTTTGGACGTTTCCAATGATAATTAGTTCATTTAGTGACTCTGAAGAAGAGTGACTCAGCAACAACTCAACAACTTTAAAAAAATAAGTCTTTGTGGCACACATAACCACATCTCCAGTCTTCTTGTTATGTAAGTTTGATAATGAAATGATATGAAGCCAGTTGTTTTAGCCAACATGCATTGTAGGTCACTTTTCTTGTAATCTATCATGTATTCTGTATATATACACCATGGAATGAAAGCTGAAGCAAAAGCCACACAAGTAAACACAAAATCTGCTTGGTACTGAGTACAGTACTCAATTCTAACATGTTTTCCTCTTCCTAAAAATGTGCACATTTATCCTCTTGTTATCTAACAGTTTTACAGTCCTGAAAATTTGAATTTTCAACTTTGAATTTCTGTAGAACATTGTGAACAAGCTGTGGATGGGCATCCTGGGACATGACAAGATGGAGATCAGAACGTCTCTCATCAACTTCCTCATGGAGAGACACAAGGTCGTTGCCCCCTATGTACGCAACAAGATCTGTAAAGTCATCGTGGACATCGGACGCATCGACTGGCCACATTTCTATCCAGACTTCTTCACAAATATATTACAGGTAGGGACCATGAAGGAACACTGTGAACGTTTTTTGTCATTTTTCAATCCCCACTCTCCAAGTCCAGCATCCTTTTGAATATGGCCACTGTTGTGTCAAAAGTGCAATGCTTTTGTGTTACTTCTTCTAGTTCTACATTCTGATCATGAGTTTTCATTGCAGCAGCATCAAATCAGAGTTCCACATAGCATTTTGAATAATTTTTGTGATGTTCCTTGTAAGAATTGTGTTGTAGACTTATGGGAAAAGATACTGATGAATAAGACTGACTAACTAACTAATAAACAGCTTTCCTGTCTGTTATAATACTCTTATATTTTCCTGTTAGCTGATTCAGCAGCCAGAGACGGCGTCTCTTGGCCTGATGATGCTCCAGACTACATCAGAGGAGATGGCGTGTCCACGGGAGGACCTGAGTGTGGCCAGGAAACAGGAGCTGCACAGACTCCTGCTGGAACAAGTGCCAACTGTTCTCAGCCTACTCTCAGGTCAGTAGGGCACCAGCCATGCGTATGGAACCCCGTGCTTCTCTGTGACATCAGAGTGTATCATGAGTTATGCCTTTTTGTTTATAAAGGTGACTATTTCAGTAGTATTTGGCTTTGCTAAAGTAGGGTAGTGTCTACACTCTATAGTCTATACATGTGTATTAGATATGAGGTCTGCCTAGCCTCCACCAGGCCTTCCTACCCGGGTACGGGTCTGCCCCTTCTCATCCCAGATTGGTTTGATTCTCCTCAGGTCTGCTGGAACAGGTTCTGGAGAAGAGTAGCCACATGGTGACCACAGCTACCCCGCCCCCCTCCCCCAACCATGACGACTCCAGTAACAGCTCCTGGAACTCCTCACCTCTCAACTCTGGTAAACTGCTGCTCTGTCTGATGGTTTTGAGAAACACTACCAGTAGTCTTGTACTGTAGCTTAGTTACTACATGTATATGTACAGTTGGCTGCATGTAGTAACCTATGATGGAAAAAAATCATTGACATTGTTACACCATCAGTGATTAAGTTTGTATACATGTTTTTTTGTTGTTGTTTTTTTTTCTACAATTTTGTTTGAATCTTTCAGTAAGCATCTGCCCCCCCTCCTTTTGATTATGTAGAAAATTGCTCATGGCAATAACATAGCATCCCATGGCCAATCACCACACATCAAGCTTAATATCCTCTACTAGGCCTTGGGAAGAAACTTGATGTACATATGACATACTTCAACTGTCTGCCTCTTGCTCAAGCTGAATTATTTGTTGCTATTATGGGACTCCATCAACATACATGCCAACCCTCTCAGAAAGACTTCTGTGTCCCCACAGGAAGCATCATCAGTGGAATGTTCCAGGTGAGTGACAAGGAGAACATCCGACCCCTGCCATCCCTGGACCATGACAGTGAACACATGAGTGCCCAGGCCCTGCAGTGTCTCAACCACCTCTTCAGCTGGATCCCTCTCTCCTCTGTCATCACTCCATCCTTACTCATCACCATCTTCAAGTTCGCCAGTTTCGGCTGTGACCCCAATGCTCAGGGCTCACCCAGCGGCCTGTCAAACTTTGGAGGCAGCCGCAACGGCGCTGGCAAGACCACCAACCTGGGCATACTGGCCATGTGTTGTATAAACGAAGTCATGTCCAAGAGCTGCGTGCCGGCGGATTTTGAGGAGTACTTGTATCGGATGTTTCAGCAGACATTCCAGCTGCTTCAGAGACTGACAAGGGAGCCACCGTCAGGGGCATACGGGAATAAGTTAGCAGAGCTAGATGAAATGTAAGTTTGTACCAAACTATACATGTCAGGTAATCTAAGGAGGATGTCATTAGTTTTCCTTTTTATGTACTTCAAACAGTTTTCTAGGAAGTCTCTAAGCAGCTGTGATAATGTGAAGATTCATGAAGTGGTTTTAATATTCTTATGATGCACTAGAGTAGAATGATGCAGATAGCAAAAGTTTTCTAGTCAAAGGGATCACTACTGATTTAGTTAAACAAGTGTTCATACTACTAAGTTGTGACTGTGTGATAATTTCATACTTTTGGCTATTAGTTTGGGTAAATTTCACATACGTGTATCACACTATACATATTGTCAGAGAAACAAGTGTACTGAAGAGGTGTATTATCTCCCACAGGTACATAGACAAGTTCACAGAATTCCTTAGGTTGTTTGTAAGTGTCCATCTGAGAAGGTTTGAGTCCAACTCCCAGTTTCCAGTGGTGGACTTTCTTGCCTTACTTTTCAAGTACACTTTCAAGCAGGTGAGTGAAGTGTTATTGTGGCTGCGAGAAAATGATAAATGAAATAATGGTTAAGTCTTTCGTCTCAGGAATGTAACTTAAAGTCATTCTTTTATTTTCCATTTTGATATAATGGTATAATGGCTATGCAAGAGTATTATATAAAATGGCTGAAATAGATGAAAAATACCAAAAGATGCTGTATTGTTCCCAGCCCCAGCAGGAGGGTTATTATGCATGTCTGGATGTGTGGATGGTGTTCCTAGACTTCCTCCACAACCTCACCAAAGGCAGGAATGCTGACGGCAACAACACTGTGGCCAAGTAGGTTCAGTTCCTCTCATTCTTATGCTCCTGAAGGTAGGAACATGGGATTGTAGTGAGGATTCTGCAGTGAGGAAATCTTGTATTTGTCAAATACCTGGGCATTGATTGGGCCATCCAGCTTATAACGGCTGTCACTTCCCATGGTGACTGACATAATGTTTTCAGTTATAAAATGTTCCATTTCCATCAGGTGCAACAATATGCAAAATTACAGAAATAAACTGACTTATTTATGTATTTGCAGTTCTTATTACAAACCGTACATGGAAAATTTAATACAATGTACATTTTACAATACTGTTAGATTGTATTTCACAAATCTGTGCATTATGATAGGCACTGGCTGCTATATTTATGTAACATGTTATGTTTTTTCCTCAGGTACAAGGATGCCCTGACCACCCTGATGTGTGAGATCGTGCGGAAGCTGCAGTTCAGGTATAACCAGGCCCAGCTGGAGGAGCTGGACGATGAGTCGCTGGACGATGATGTAAGACCTGCCCCCCTCCCACCCAGCACCAGCCTCCACAGACCTCCCACAGAACACACTGTACTGTCTGCACTTCTTCTCTGTCTCATTACTTCTCACTATTTATCTCACATTCAGTTCCTCTTCTTCTTCTCACTTTTCCATTCTTGCTGCTTTTTGTAGATCTTTAAAAGTCATTTTTGTCAATAGACATAGGAAAGTGATTGAAACGTTCTTCATCCTTGCTGTGATGCTTGTATCTTGGCTTAAATTAAAACTGTCACCATAGACTACATATGTAGCTATCTTCTCAACTAAGTCTTGTTACTACTCCCACAATAAGAATTATTCATCTTTGTAATGCAACATTTAGAATTATGAAAGTTCCCACAAGTCTTGTCTGCATACAAAATGTGGGAATGATTTTGTGTAATTCTCATCAGGAGGAGACAGAATGGCAGCACTTCCTCAGACAATGTCTTGAAGTGGTAGCCAAGATAGCTGAACTGTTGCCAGAGGAGGCGTTCAGGACACTGGTAAGGTTTATTGACAGTCATGTACATGTACTAGTATTGTGTTAGGCTGGGTGCCATCTGATTTGCTATGGGATCCTCCTAAGTCCTTAGACTTGCTGGCTGAAATTGCAAGCTAAAGGTGTACGGAGCATGTAGCAAATCAGATGGCACCCAGGCTAGTGTATGTGCATACACAATGTATATATCTATCACAAATAATGTTGACCAATTTTCATAGTTCTGCATTTTGTGTAGTATTACATACTTTGAATTTGACATTATGTTTCTCTATGCATGTTTCCTCAATGTGTAAATCTATATCCTGCCTCAGTACCCTCCCTTTCAAGAGTACCTGGACATCTACCTGGGATTGGACCAGTATGTAGTGAGTGAGGCAAATGGTAATGTTAATCCATGGTTAATGTTTAGCTCGAACTGCTTACTTGCTCTTTCACTTTGCCATAGATATCTTTCAGAACTGAATGATAAAGAATACATGAAAGACTGAGAGAAAAAGATTTTTGAACCCTGTGACAGTTACCTATGAAACTATTTGTAGTATTGCAGAATCATATCATTATGTAGATGTATGTTGTTTTTGTTACTTGTTGAACATCAGGAAGAAGATTGAATATCACAGCAGAGAATGAGTGCAGAAGGCTGCACTGTACCCTGCGGGACCTGGGCTCCATGCTGCAGGCCATAGGTCGGCTGGCAGAACACTTCATCGGGGAGATGTTTCCTCAGAGACTACAGGACGCCTTGTCACTGGTGGAAAGGCAAGGAAGAATCAACTACTACTGTCATTACACTTGAGTATTTTATGTTTTATTTTCATGAAATGAGATTTCTGGTCTTACACAACTTGTACTTACGTTATGATTGTGAACAAACAAAAACTTTTCATGAGTAATAGCAGAGCTGACTTTGATAAAAACTGGTGTATTATCAAAATTAATACATACTTTTACATACATGATAGATTTGTCTAAAAATGTCTCATTTGAAGGTGTCTTAATTTCATTTTTCCACCAGACTGTGCCAAGCTGCTGTGTATGGCACCAAGTTAAAGTTATACGATGTACAAACTGCCATTCCAACTGTCCTGCGCCCTGACTTCATTGAAGTGTAAGTACATGACTATAGATGTGTTGTTAATGCCATGATATTGTATTACATGCTCTGTGAAACAGCCATAATACAAAGTATTTCAGTCCTAGTATGAAAGCTCAGCTGTTTTGATAAATTCCTTTTCGTGAACTTTGATACAAACTGTACTTAAGATCAACACAGTACAGACAGCTCAAATGCTATTGAGAAGTTATGTCTCATCATGTCTTCAATGTAAAAATATATGTTTATTTGATAGTAACAGGAAACTTACCTTTTCCATATTTTTAAATACCATTTATTATGTGCAGACATGCCCAGTCCCTCGCAGCCCTCCATGCCTACTGCCATTGGCTGTCACAGTTCTATCACCTGACCAAGCAGACCAATCAACAGCAAGACAAATTTGCTTCCATAGTTTCTACCATTGTGGATGCCAGCACACCACTGCTAAAGACTCAGGTAAAATTTCTTTAAGCAGTACAATGATATAAGAGAGTAATGTACATGTATCTCTGAAGTTTGGCTGTGTGTAAAGAACAACTGAAGTTTTTCATTTTTCCTTGTAACATGTTTGTAATACAATTTTGAACACTTGCACTTACACAAATGCTGCAAATTACATGGAGACTCAGAAGCAAATCAATCAATAAGAACATTATTACCCAAAATTGAATCAGATAAAGTTTTTTTTTGTTTTGTGGTAAGTGTTAAGGATATGTTTCTTCTTTGTTCCTTTCATTCACTGTTTTGCTGATATTGTCATGGCAGATCCCAGAGAAGGTGACCCTGTCTGCAGCTCACCTGTTCCTGTCCCTGGTGACGACAGTCCGCCCTTCCTTCCTCATGGCCCTGCCCTCCATACAGACCCTGTTCTCTAGTGTCAGCCATGGATCCATCAACACATTACCTACAGAGGTCAGGCACTAGGCTACCATTCCTAATGTATTAGCCTTAGATGGTGGATACCATCAAAGTCGGTGTGGTTTCATACTGGTACATAAACATTGTAAGGTAATGAAAGGCAAGGGACAAAAAGAGTTTGAAAAGGCTAATGTTTCCATGATGTGATTTTCTAATCTTTCATGAAATTAATATTCTTGTCTAACACATGTAATCACAAGCTTCCATCTACAAGTATTCCATCCACAACATACACACTTGTACATCAGGTCCAACTGTTGGTGTGCAGAGCGCTGTCCCACATCTTTGTGCTGCCGTGGCCTGTAGTGGGGGACAACGAACAGGAGTGGGAGGCCCGGTCCTCAAGTCATGTCAACTTCCTCAAGGAGCTCACCAAGGAGTACAGGGGCATGAAGGACGCGCCTGGACTGTCTCAAGACAAGAACATGCAGGAACGAGGTACTTCAAGCAGTGTTCTAGCCAGCCTATGCTCATGATAGACAAAAATTTTGCCCAATTTGTCAAGTTTGATGGACAAAAATAAGCGTGTAAAGATATGAAAAGAGATGTCATTAAACTAAGCAAAATTTGCCCTTCGTACACAACTTAGTAGTAGTACTAGTATGATAATTTTTTCTCCAAATGAAGCAGAAATCTGCTATAGACTCTTTGATATCCTGTATGAACTGAGTACTGACTATTTAGTCCATGACTGTCTTGTCCAGCTAAACCAGAGATCAGGAGGACCTTGATGGTGGTGTGTGACCTGGCAGAGTCTGTGGCAGGGGAAGTGATGAAGACAAGACAGATCTGTTATCAGTCTCTACAGGAGTCTGTACACACCACCCTGGCAATACTGCCTGTGTACATACACCAACCAGGTAAGGCAGAGAGTTTCTCAGTACATCATCAGCTTTCATTATTACATGGTTTTCACAATAGCTTTCATTATCAGCATTATACATGTAGTATACTATGGAGTAAGTAATGTCTGCCGCACTGGTTTCTGAACAGTTTTTAGTATGTTCCATACTTCCTAAATTCTGAGTTGTGCAGGTAAATTTTGTCTGGTGCAGGTAAATTTCAATGTTACATTCACTCTTGCAGAGACAGAAAAAAATTCAAGCCTTCTTGATGCTGTCATCAATGGGTTGATTGTGCTCCTTGTCCAGAAAAGTCTAACAAGTCCTTGTCCCTTTCTTAGATGTGGTGGAGGACATGATGAGCTTCTTCCTAGCACTGTTCCAGAGTCTGAGGGTACAGATGGGGGTGTCCCTGACAGAGAGGATCATCCAAACTTTTATGAACATGTTTACAAGGTACCCATTCAATGTGGTGTTAAACTTAAACAGTCCTTTTTATATCTTCACTTTATCTAACACTTGTTGCTGTCTATATGGGAACCGTAAAGATTTGAATTAGAGACTTTATAGATATCTGCAGAGGCATGTCCTATATGCTTGACACAAAGAAAGTAAAGTAAGGCTACCTACCTGCTTTGAATCTTTGAGAATCTTTGATATTTTATCATGGTAAGATTCAAGCTATATGATCATCTCATCTAGCTATGTTGTAATTCTACTGTTTGACATTCTTACAGAATAGGTTTCTATAATGTGTGATGTCTTTCAATCCACAACAGGGAGCAATTAGCAGAAACAATACTCCATGAAAGCAGTTCTGGGTCCAGAGTTATAGAAAAGTAAGTTAACACTCCAGAAACAGAGTTTCATTGAACATCAATGATTGCTTTTCTGAATGTATACAATGTCCAGCTTCTATTTGACCTTATGTGTCTGTGTTATGTAAGTTTTCTTCTGAGATTAATAAATAATATGTAATTTTTGTCTTTTATGTATGGAAGCAAAAGTACATGTACTTACCTGGAGCTTATTTGCCACCACAGATTCCTTAAGATTCTGCAGCTTCTTGTAGAAGAACCTGGATCAGCCTTTAAGACATTCATCCCCAGTATTGTATCCCTTTGTATGGACCAAGTTTACCCAATTATTGCTGAGGTAAGCAATGCATGGTCGATACATGTCGTATTTGTCTAGACAGTCTGAGGCACACAAGAAAAAAAATGCTTGCTCATGTACCTATAGTAGAGTCCATTCCGCGTCACCGAGTGGGTTTTTTCTCCATGTTTCTAATACGTTTGAATTATTTAGAAGAAAAGAATACCCCAGTAACAAAAGTTCTAAATTTTTCAAAAATTTGAAAATGAAAATTTGAATATATTTGAATTCATTTATATATTTCTGAAACATTTTGAATGTGACTGTACAAAGATCTCTTTCTTTAGAATAAATTTGAACTACCCATGTGTTTCTTTCACAATTCGAAATATTTAGAACTATTTCAAACAAATAACCAAATGGTAGATGTGGGTAATTGCCCCCATAAAAGTAGGTGCTAATCCTACTCTTCTGTCTTCCTCTGTATATTTTTAGATTTCACTGCTGGACACTGGTGGCTCTTTTGTTGTAAGGCATCAATGCCTGACACCCAGGCAGTCTACCCTGTACTTCACAGGGATGTGTGAATTACTTCCTTCCCATCCCACTGACCTGTTTACAAAATGTTAGAAATAATTCGAAATAATGGTAAAAAATGGTAGAGTGCTGTTAGAAATATTTAGAAACTATTAGAAATGTCATAATCCACATCAGGAATATTTCAAACGTTTTAGAAAACCAGGGAATTATTTAGAATATTGACAAGATGTTCAAAATATTTCCAAATTATGAAATTTCTTAGACAAACAATTACAAAGAATTCAAAACATTTCTAAATAATGACAATAACAACCCACTCGGTGACGCGGAATTGACTCTATGTAGATGTAGATCTAGAAATTTATGTTTGTCTGTTTCATCATTTGCATTCCACAATATATTATTTACAAGATATCATGTACTTTCCAGAGAACGATCCCGGACATCAAGTCCGTTCTGTTTGAGCTGCTGCACCACCTCCTGGCTCACAACTGGAGGTTCTTCTTCAGGTCCTCTGTACTGGACAGCATGCAGTCTGGCACAGAGACGGTCGAGAACCAGCAGCAGTTCTCCTCCATCATGCTGGTCAGTTAACCATGAAAGTTCATCTTTGTACTGTTGGTAGTAATCATCATAAAATGTTGAACTTTATTCCAATACAAGGATTGTATACATGTCGCCTTCATCAGGATAAGTTGCTGGTCAGTTATTCACCTGTATTAAACGATGTTGTCACAACGTGTTACAGGTGTTGTTCTAGTTCTGCTAGTTCATTAGTGAAGTAATCTCTGTAGTTTAGCCAGTAGTAGAATTTGAATTGTCTGTGGAATGTGCAAGACATGTAGGTCATCCAAGAAATTTCAAGCAGGCTGTGACAGAACCAACGGCCTACCAGGGTTCTAAGACAGTCTCCTTCAAATCAAGACAGCTTACTTCTGTGGAATTACTATACATTTGTACCAAGATGCAGCTGACATGTATAGAGGTTCTGCTAACGTAAGTCTGTTTCTCCATCATCAGGCATTTGGGCAGTCCTTCATGCAGCCTGACATCACCATTTTCAAACAGAACCTGGAGGCTCTGGAGAGTCTCAACAGCAAGCTCAAACTGTACCAGAAGGTGGGATACATGTACTCTTCATAGATATGAAATATCACCTGTCCCTTGTGCTGAATGTATAATGATAATGCGTACACATGTTACTTCAACTCTGGTGAGGATATTCAAGTTAAAGAAAAAAAACAGTGACTCTTGCTCTGAATGCATGATTGAAAGAACACCATAGACAGTTTGTCAGTCCCTGTCCTTGGTGCTGAATGCAACAGTAACAGTTACAACCTCAGCTCTTTGTGATGAAAGCAGTACTGATTAGAAGTGGTTGGTTTGCCCCTGATACCCCAGTATGACCTGGTCTGTTTTGTTTGCTGTTCCTCCCACCGTGGACAGGCCATCTTCAAGAGCAGCCTGCTGTTCCAGTTCCTGAACGTGCTGCTCCAAGTGCTGGTCCACCGGTCACATGACCTCCTGAGAGAGGAGATCGCCATCGCAGCGTACAACATGGCGTCTGTGGACTTTGACGTCTTCTTCACCACCTTCCTACCGCAGTTCTTAGCCGGCTGCGAGGGACTCGACCAGACCCAGAAGGCCATCTTGGCTCAGAATTTTAAGATGGAAAAGGTGGAGTTTCTTCATCTCAACATTTTGGAAGAGAATGAAAATGCATAATGTTTCTTCTGCACTATAAGGCTTATATAGTACTGTAAGTCTACAAATTTCCGCGGTATATTTAGATTCGCGGCATTCGCGGGGACCTTCGTACCGCGAATCTATTTCCCCGCGGATATGTTTTGCGTAAGCCCTCCCCACATGCATTAACGACGGCGAAACACTAACACACGCGATTCACAAATCACTGCAAATTAACTTTATTCTTAGCAAATGTTGAGTACCAAAATTTTTTTAAAGTTATACTGATGTCAAAAAAATATAATATTATGAGACACCGAATCGCGATACTGCGGCACTGGCCGTGTCAACCGTGTACCGCCGAAAAAATCTATGCGTGCAGAGCGCCGGCCATGCGCGCCCGGGCGCTTGAAAATTGCGGGAACATCGGGCATATCTACAAGTATTTTTATGAAAAATATAACGGCTGGTACCTGGGAAATGTTAGTTGGTTATCTTTTGCGCCCTGCTTTGCGGGCGTTTTTTTCTTCTTCTTGTTTTGCTGGATAGAAACGCTCACCGTGGGCCTACAAAACCGAAGGCGACCTTTGCATACTTCCGGGTTCAAAATCTCGCCGAAGACGGCATAAATTTGCATAGTAATATATATATTCTTTCGATTATGCATTTCGTCACTAGAGTATCGATGTGTAGTCGTGGAAAATAGCATTTTAGCGCTTATTTCCGAACAAAGAAAATTGTTTACACGTGCGTCAGATCGATCGTCAGCTTTACCGCCGGCAGTCTCGCGCGGTGCACGAAACAAATTTTTGCGCCGCGTTTTAGGAGATAAATGCCGGAACACGAACTTTTATTATTTTAAATATACACTTTGCAAATTTTTGTTTGAAAAATAGCCAAGGAGAAATCGCGAATCTAAAAATACCGCGGATTGTCCATTTTCCCGAAACCGCGAACTTTAGGCCCCGCGAATCTAAAGAGACTTACAGTACTAGTACAAAGTACGACAATATCTTTTATGCCAGTAATAGGATAGAATTTTACATTTTATGGAATTCTTCTTTGTAAGACTGTTCTTAGTTTCAAGCAATAACATAATGTTTTCCTTGTGTGTTTCTGTAGGACTTGCCTTCATTTACCCAGAGTATCCATCGGTTTGTGAACGACCTGCGTTACTACCGGCTGTGTAACAGCAGTCTCCCTGAGGGAACCATCAAATTCTGACACCTTCCCTTCCCCCCTCCCCTTCTACCATTCCACTCTTGACATAGTCTTGCAGGATGACAGGCAAACTTGTGTAGTACTGTGTGTATCAGTATCCCTGTCATGTAGGACCTGGATGTGCTGGGAACCATAGAAATCATTAGTTAATTCAGATGCAAGACAATCTATCATCCTTGTATTTTGCTAGATGAGCCTGTACCATAGAGTACAGGGAGAATTTTATGTATGATAGGAAGCAGTCAATGTCCCAAGAGTACATAAATATGATGGTGCTGTGAATATGTATCATATTGTACAGTGGAAACTCCAGTCTCCTTTTTTTGCCTACCATGGTCAGATAATGTACTCACAGAGTGCAGAAGGAGTGAAGTTTTTTAGTTTAACCCATTGAGTTTTAAAAAGTTGTCTAGCATACACCTGACTCTGTGATACTGTGTTCTGATGCCAAGGTGGGATGAGACTGAAATTGTTAACATATTGTAAATGCTGGCCAGACGTTATACTTGCTGGAACACTGGGAGAATTACATGACATCCACATTACCTTAAATTAAAGAGAATGAAGAAGAGGATGACTTCTTCCCTTGAATTCTACATTAAGCCTCTGATGAAGACGATTATTATTTGTATTAAAATCAAGTGTCAAAGCAGTTTGTACATGGAGCAGAGCAATAAACCCTTTGAAAAGTGCATCTCTGTGGAATGATTCCTGTAATAGCCAAACTGATCACATAGGAAATGAATATCACCTTGTGGCTACTAGCTATGGTTCGTGAAAGAATTCATCTCCCTCCTTTACTGTGCCTATCAACATTCAAACCTCCTGCACAGCCTTAAAAGTTCCAAGTATCACTCTTGGATATTGAGACTTTGTCTGATAGTGTTACTTTGTATCTTTTACTCAAAAGATCACCCTTGTTACATTACAATACCTTGTTACATTACACAAATTCCTGCCCTAACACAGTTGTACTTTTCTAAAAATTTGTAAGCACTATAACCTTATTTTGTATCAAATGTCCCGGAGACAGATCCAGGCAACTTGGTCAAAGGGTCAAAGGGCAGTCTTATGCCTCAGCCTGAATCAAGCTGCCTCCCCCTTGTCTCAGTGGTATATTCCTACCCATGATGCTCTCCAAAGAAGATGATGGCGGGTGTTTGATTTTATTTTGCTGCAGCATCGATAAGGTTTGTCGATTATGTCAACGATATTAGCTCCCATTTTGCATTTTGACCAGGTTCCAGAGATAGCGTCTACACATGAATATATAGGCTTATCTTTAAAAGCAACGGATACGATGATACACGAGATATTCAAATGTACCTGCCCCCCTCCCCCACATCAAGATTTTTTATAAAACTTTAGCAGCTACTAAAGTACCTTGTGAGACGAAAAGAGACGATACAACGTTACCAAAGCACTAGCAGCTTCGATAGAGTGAAAAGATCGATGTGCAGTAAGAAGTTACGAACGAAATTTAGGAGATACACTTGGAAGATCGTGCTCTGTTGCCATATGGTGATCAATGTACTATACTAGTATAATATTTTGTTTTGACCAAGGCAAGGTTTCCTTTAAAAGCCCCGACATGGCAGGACCCATCCAGCCCATTGACCGCCGCTCGGTGCACCAGATCTGCTCCGGACAGGTGGTGCTGAACCTCGCCACCGCCATGAAGGAACTGGTGGAGAACAGTCTGGATGCAGGAGCAACAAACATAGGTAGGAGACACCGGGAATGTGATGTGTGCCACAAAACATAGGTATGAGACGTCAGGAATATATGGATGTACAAACATAGGATGCTTGGAGACGCCGACCATGAATTTGTGCTAAGGCCAAAGGGAAAATCTATCTTGCAAAGTTATTTGCGAGACACTAGCAATAATATGTTATGCCACAAACAACTTGTTTGAATTTTAAATTATATTGGATTAAAAAATAATTGGGACAAACAAATGTCAACTAGATAATTAGAATATTAAGGGTTGAGTAAATCCATGATGATTTAGACATTTCTTTGCTACAACATATACCAGCAAATACAAACTTAGCCAAGCTAGTCTGTCTTCAGTTCTGTGTTCTATGTCATCACTCTAATATACTGGATGACCAAGTGATGACCAATATTTCTTTCTGCAGACATCCGTCTGAAGGAGCATGGTTCAGAACTACTGGAGGTGGTGGACAACGGCTCAGGAGTGGAGGAAAGCAACTTTGAAGGACTCAGTCAGTCACCCATATTTTCTGTATACTACAGTAGTTATGGATGAGCTATGACAAATTGTAACATTGACATCCAGTGACGTGTAATTCCTTATCCTTTCAGTAGTGAAGCATTTGAGAAATAAACTGTTAACTGTGTTCTTTCTACCATCCTCCAGCCCTGAAGCACCACACCTCCAAACTACAGGACTTCTCTGATCTGACGTCGGTTGAAACATTTGGGTTCCGTGGAGAAGCCCTGAGCTCCCTCTGTGCTCTTAGGTAAAACCCTCAACAATCTTTTCAGACTGTTTCTCAGACTCTAGTCAGAGTACAGCCAAATACATGAACATCTACTTCCTTTCAACTTCGTCTGTAAGAATTAACTCCTTCAATTCAAATGTCACCATCATCTGTCTTGGGGCAGAAAGGTATTAACTTTAAAGTAACGTTTGTCTTTCTTTCCCCAGTGACTTGTCTATCACAACCTGTCACAAGGATGCCCATGTTGGCACTAAGTTAGTGTACGATCACAACGGCAAACTCATCCAGAAGGCTCCATGTGCTAGGCAGGTGAGTAGCCAAATCCTTGTGACATTTACAAATCATCCCCACCTGAAATGAGGAAATTTACCGAGCTTAAGGTGTACAGTACCAGATAGAATTATTGTAAGTGATTTTTTTTCTTCAGACATATGCACTGCACATGAAATGCCAATGATGTTCTTTGTTTTCTGGGAATCTTAACTGTACAGAAGGTACATGTCTATCAATTTTTAAAATTTTCAATTTTCAGCAAGGCACCACTGTCACCATCCAGCAGATATTCAGCACACTCCCGGTTAGACACAAGGAGTTCCTCAGGAATCTTAAGAAGGTGAGAAAAGATGCACTTACTGTGGAGTGTTTTGTCTCAACATGATAGATGAACACAATTGTTGTGCAATAAAGGCTAAAGCTGAATATGAAACAGAACGGTCCACATGTTTTACACTTATGCATTCATAATACTTTATTAGTAACTATATATACCAGTATACTTTGAAACTGTAGCTGTAACATGGATAAAATTCAGTGGAACTGATTATGAAGACTGGACAGACTGTTAGTATTACTGTAAGTTACATGACACTCGGAAGATTCACTGGTCATAACCTGTGTCTCCCCAGGAGTATTCCAAGATGTTGATTGTGCTGTATGCATACTGTGTCATCAGCACAAATGTGAGAATCACCTGCACTCATCAGGCTGGCAAAGGGTGAGTCTTTTGGGTCTCATGCCATTCACTTTGTTCCAGGTGCACATTTAAGAAAACATTGTACTTTAGTCTGGTATGTATAATACATGTAACTCCCCACTGAAAGATCCCAGAACACTTTTTTGAGTTTCTTCCAGATTGATGTGAGGGAGTACAGTTCTAGACGTGAATCAAGAGAAAAGTACCCGATTTCTACAATCTGATGTGTTTTGCCTGGAAACGGGCAGTTTCCACTGAAACACTTGTAAATGAGTCTTATTGAGTATTGACAGAAATTAAATATTCTTGCCATTGGCTCAAATATTTATTACTCTGAATCAGTAAAACACTATAAATCAGCAGGACAAAGGCCAAAAGTTCTCTTATTCACAATTACAGTTGCTTTGCACCAATCAGATACCTATCTCTTCCCCAGTAAGCGCACGACTGTGGTAAGCACAAATGGTAATGCAAGCCTGAAGGAGAACGTGACCAACGTGTTTGGTCCCAAACAGCTGTCAGGCCTGCTGCCATTTGTCCAGCACAGACCCAGTCAGGAGGTGTCTGAGGAGATGGGGGTACAGGGGGACAACAGCACCGAGCACTTCAGGTGGTTATTGTTTACAGTGTATTTTCCACATGTATGAAAAAGGAGTAAAATATGTCATAAGTAATACTAACATTACTTGTACAAAGGAAGCCAAAGCCTAGAAAAATTGCTTACTTACCTAATGAATAGCTTGCCTTTTGAATGATATGATGTCAAATTTGATATTGAGTTAACTCAAGTAAATTGAATATGATATACATGTAATTGCAAATTACATTACGGTACACAAGTGCAATAGTAAGCCAAAAGGTGAAGAAACTTTTTTATGTCATGTTGACTCAGACATGTCAGACAATAACAACAATATAATTGCATGTACTTTAAATGCCCAAGTCTGTTTCTATCTGTCAGTATTACAGGTCACTTGTCCACATGTTCCCATGGCCAGGGGAGGGGCAGTGCAGACAGACAGTACTTCTTCATCAACAAGAGACCCTGTGATCTGCCTAAGGTACATGTAAATGTGTAATCAATTAGACGGTAGACAGGCATCCTTCCATCTCAAGATATCCTTGCACACTAGATTCATCACACAGCAATTTACAGAGAAATTGGACAGTATTGGACTGTTATGAACCCACTGTATAGACAGGATTCTTCATGCTTGTATCAATGAAAAATATGTATTAGTACAATGTACATGTAACTTGTAAGTGACCATCACATAGTAGTCCAATTGTCCAGGTGGTTCTTACATTATCAGTTGTACTGATTTGACTGTAACTCTTTTTTACCATGTCTTGTTTAGGTTTCCAAGGTTGTGAATGAAGTTTACCACATGTACAACAGACACCAGTATCCATTTGTAGTCCTGGACATCTCCTTGGCCAGAGGTAAGTTCATGTCTGACAGTTTGTTAAAAGAACATGATGGCACACACAGATGAACTGACACATTTGAGGATCAATTCAGTAGCAACTGACTTAGCCATTAGCACTACAGGTAATCAATGTACGTGCATTTGTTACTGAAAGTTACATTTCCCTATAGTTTACTGAGGCTGATAATTGCTTAAATGTTCATGTTTTTCCCATCTTACGTACCCATATCCCTGTAGAGGTTGAAAGACCTAGCCCATAATGATATGTGTTTCTTTTAGATTCGGTAGATGTGAACGTCACACCAGATAAAAGACAGGTGTGGCTACAAGAGGAGAGAACACTGCTGGCAATAATCAAGGTAAAAAAATCTAGGAAAAGAATTTTGTTTTTACAATGTATATAGTATTTGACTTTGTGGGTGTCATTGTAGAGCAATTGCTCTATTGGATCAGTGTAATACTGTTTTTGACATGACATGTAAGTGACATGAAGACTACCTCAACAGAAAAACACTAGATTTAAATTACTATATTATGCTTGTTTTTGTGCCTTTTTTAATATTTTCTAGTACTCATCATTTCAAGCGAAGAGACATTCCAGTTAAAAGATTCCCCAAGTTTGCACCAACTCTGAAAGCATATAGATTGAAAGATACTGGAAGAGTGGTGATGTTCAGACATGTAGTAAGCTGTGTCATATTTCAGACGTCCCTTATGCAAATGTATGAGCCAACATCTTCTGTGTATGCAGTGAACCAGGCTGTTCTTCCCAACACAGGTAAGCTGCAACCTAACCTACCATGTGTGTTGATTATTTGAATCTTCAGCTGAACAAGGATCATGTGTATCTTGATTCAAAACTGTGTTGGCCCAGCTGAGATTTAAATGTATGGCATTATGATTTAGAAATGAGATTACCAAGTTACCTGTTTACCCATTTTTGTGCACACACTGCCATGTTAACACAAGACCATATGGTGAAGTCTTCCTTTATTTCAAAGCTTCATTTCCACCAGTTTTGTTCAATACAACTCATAGCAGCAAGCAATTGTGCAACTTATAATGTAAACATGTCATTGACATACATGTATAAATGTGTATATATTGTCATACATGCAGAAAAGGACTCTCTGTGGCTCTTAGAATGGCCATTTAACTAATCTGTTACATATTTATAATTAGAAGTCCATATTTGGCTGACAATGACTGCAGTCATTGCTTGATCTATTATTTAGGCTCAAACTTTAGATTTGTTGGAAATTTAAGGTAGGATATTATGATATTATTTGTGCCATTCCTCCTTGAGACCAACATCATACGTCCCTTTCACAATGTCTCTCCCAAAAGCTTTCAGTGTCATTTGAAATGATATGACTAGTACATATAAATGTAGCTGCATAGTGTCATCAAGCCATGCAAAGTTGATATACAACGAAGTTGTGCAATATGAATTCATGTGCAGATTACTCTGTAACAACTGAGGTCAGAACAGGAAAGTCTTCTTGTTGATACATGTCTTGTTGGCACTCAACAATCCACCTGTCAAATGTTAATCTGGAGGAAAGGGGTTGTGCAGAAAATTTAACAATGATTGTATAAAATGTACAATTACCAAGTTATTTTCTTGAGACATTTTTACAGTAATAGTGTGAAATCTACATTCTTGTTGATTCTGGTCTTACACCCCTCTCTTAACTCTACACTTTTACTGGTACATGTAGTAGGAGTATTACTACAAGTCAAGCAGTAAACGTGCTT
>NW_017802491.1:1261537-1318366 GCF_001625305.1 Branchiostoma belcheri
AAATATTACCTGTATGGTGCCTTACCTGGTCCACAGATGAAAGGGCCACGCAAATATTACCTGTAAGGTTCCTTACCTGCTCCCCAGATGAAAGGGCCACGCAAATATTACCTGTACGGTGCCTTACCTGCTCCCCAGATGAAAGGGCCACGCAAATATCACCTGTACGGTGCCTTACCTAGTCCCCAGATGAAAGGGCCACGCAAATATTACCTGTACGGTGCCTTACCTGGTTCCCAGATGAAAGGGCCACGCCAATATTACCTGTACGGTGCCTTACCTGGTCCAAAAATGAAACGACCACACAAATATTACCTGTACGGTGCCTTACCTGGTTCCCAGATGAAAGGGCCACGCAAATATTACCTGTACGGTGCCTTACCTGGTTCCCAGATGAAAGGGACACGCAAATATTACCTGTACGGTGCCTTCCCTAGTCCACAGATGAAAGGGCCACGCAAATATTACCTGTACGGTGCCTTACCTGCTCCCCAGATGAAAGGGCCACGCAAATATCACCTGTACGGTGCTTACCTGGTCCCTACATTATGAAAGGCCCATGGAAAGTATTTCCCGTATACGCGTACGCGTACGGCGTTTTACTGGTAACGTTAACGTAATCTAGACCCAAGTCCCTCACGCAGTCATTACCTGTAAGGTTTCCAGAGCTAAGGCAGCAGAGCTAAGAGACGCACAAATGACTGTTTTTGGCTTATCCACCGAAGTGGAGTGATTATAGTCGTAAAGGTTGACGTTTTTTTGCCCCTAAAAGTTGTGGATAAACGCCGGCAGCCCTCCCCACCGCTAGCTATCCCTCACTGCAGCAGCTGATACCCCGACCAATAGCAGCGTGGAGCTTGCTGAGAAATTGACCAATAGCGGCGTGGCCGTCTTTCGTGGCCGTCCTACCATATTCTAGACCAAGCCATACCTCAAAGAAGATGATGGCGGGTGTTTGATTTTATTTTGCTGCAGCATCGATAAGGTTTGTCGATTATGTCAACGATATTAGCTCCCATTTGCATTTTGACCAGGTTCCAGAGATAGCTTCTACACATGAATGTATAGACTTATCTTTAAAAGCAATGGATACGATGATACACGAGATATTCAAATGCACCTGCCCCCCTCCCCCACCCCCCACATAATTTTTTATAAAAGAGCCGAAAAGAGACGATACAACGTTACCAAAGCACTAGTAGCTTCGATAGAGTGAAAAGATCGATGTGCAGTAAGACGTTACGAACGAAATTTATGAGATACACTTGGAAGATCGTGCTCTGTTGCCATATACGATGTAGTGATGTACTAAACTAGTACATCTGTACATGTATTTGTTTTGACCAAGGCAAGGTTTCTTATAAACCATGGTAAAAACAAGGAGGTTCAAAATGAGATTTTGACATAGAGAGCATTGATTAAAGTACCTTTACAAAGGGTACATCTGATTATCACAAGGAGCTTGTTTTACTTTGCATTTTGATTTTATTCTGGAACATACCTGATACTGTCCTCATCAGCCAAAGTAGGAGGTTCTGTGAAGAAGAGGTTACACAATAAAAAGCCCTGACATGGCAGGACCCATCCAGCCCATTGACCGCTGCTCGGTGCACCAGATCTGCTCCGGACAGGTCGTGCTGAACCTCGCCACCGCCATGAAGGAACTGGTGGAGAACAGTCTGGATGCAGGAGCTACAAACATAGGTACGAGACACCGGGAATGTGATGTGTGCCACAAAACATAGGTATGAGACGTCTGGAATATGCATATATGCATATATGCATGTCTTGGAGACACCGACCATGAATTTTTACTGAGGGAAAATCTATGCTACAAAGTTATTTGGGAGACACTAGCAATATACATGTATGCCACAAACAACTTGTTTGAATTTTAGATTATGGATTAAAAAATTATTCGGACAAACAAACTTTTGGCATCTGATTCAACTAGATAATTAAAATATTAAAGGTTGAGTAAATCCAGATGATTTAGACATTTCTTCGCTGCAACATATACCAGCAAATACAAACTTAGCCAAGCTAGTCTGTCTTCAGTTCTCTGTTCTATGTCATCACTCTGATATACTGGATGACCAAGCTAAGTGATGACTGATATTTCTTTCTGCAGACATTCGTCTGAAGGAGCATGGCTCAGAACTACTGGAGGTGGTGGACAACGGCTCAGGAGTGGAGGAAAGCAACTTTGAAGGACTCAGTTATTTACCCATATTTTCTGTATACTACAGTTAACTGTAGTTATTATGGATCAGCTATGACAAATTGTAACATTGACATCAAGTGGCGTGTAATTCCTTATCCTTCAGTAGTGAAGCATTTGAGAAATAAACTGCTAGCTGTGCTCTTTCTACCATCCTCCAGCCCTGAAGCACCACACCTCCAAACTACAGGACTTCTCTGATCTGACGTCAGTTGAAACATTTGGGTTCCGTGGAGAAGCCCTGAGCTCCCTCTGTGCTCTTAGGTAAAACCCTCAACAATCTTTTCGGACTGTTTCTCGGAGTACAGCCAAATACATGAACATCTATTTCCTTTCAACTTCATCTGTAAGAATTAACTCCTTCAAATGTCACCATCATCTGCCATACAGTCTTTGAGCACAGCACATATAAATTTTGATCTCAAATACAACTTGTCATACAGTATGTAAATATCAAATATAATAGAGAAACTATGTAAAAATGCAGAATATCAGCAGCAGAAAGGCATAAAGTAACGTTTGTTTTTCTTTCCCCAGTGACTTGTCTATCACAACCTGTCACAAGGATGCTCATGTTGGCACCAAGTTAGTGTACGATCACAATGGCAAACTCATCCAGAAGGCTCCATGTGCTAGGCAGGTGAGTAGCCAAATCCTTCTGACATTTACAAATCATCCCCACCTGAAATGAGGAAATTTACCGAGCTTAAGGTATACAGTACCAGATTGAATTATTGTAAGTGCTTTTTTTTCTTCAGACATGTGCACTGCACATGAAATGCCAATGATGTTCTTTGTTGTCTGGGAATCTTAACTGTACAGAAGGTACATGTATATCAATTTTTTAAATTTTTTTTCAGCAAGGCACCACTGTCACCATCCAGCAGATATTCAGCACACTCCCGGTTAGACACAAGGAATTCCTTAGGAATCTTAAGAAGGTGAAAAAAGATGCACTTACTGTGGAGTGTTTTGCCTCATAATAGATGAACACAATTGTTGTGCAATAAAGGCTAACGCTGAATATGAAACAGAACGGTCCACATGTTTTACACTTATGCATTCATAATACTTTATTAGTAACTATATATACCAGTATACTTTGAAACTTTAAAACTGTAGCTGTAACATGGATAAAATTCAGTGGAACTGATTATGAAGACTGGACAGACTGTTAGTATTACTGTAAGTTACATGACACTGGGAAGATTCACTGGTCATAACCTGTGTCTCCCCAGGAGTACTCCAAGATGTTGAATGTGCTGTATGCATACTGTGTCATCAGCACAAATGTGAGAATCACCTGCACTCATCAGGCTGGCAAAGGGTGAGTCTTTTGGGTCTCATGCCATTCATTTTGTTCCAGATGCACATGTAACAAGACAGTACACTTTAATCTAGTATGTATACATGTAACTCCCCACTGAAAGATCCCAGAACACTTTTTTGAGTTTCTTCCAGATTGATGTGAGGGAGTACAGTTCTAGACGTGAATCAAGAGAAAAGTACCCGATTTCTACAATCTGATGTGTTTTGCCTGGAAACGGGCAGTTTCTACTGAAACACTTGTAAATTGAGTCTTATTGAGTATTGACACAAATATTCTTGCCATTAGCTCACATATTTATTACTCTGTATCAGAAAAACACTATAAATCAGCAGGAAGAAGGCCAAAAGTTCTCTTATTCACAATCACAGTTGCTTTGCACCAATCAGATACCTATCTCTTCCCCAGTAAGCGCACGACTGTGGTAAGCACCAATGGGAATGCCAGCCTGAAGGAGAACGTGACCAACGTGTTTGGTCCCAAGCAGCTGTCAGGCCTGCTGCCGTTTGTCCAGCACAGACCCAGTCAGGAGGTGGCTGAGGAGATGGGGGTCCAGGGGGGCAACAGCACCGAGCACTTCAGGTGGTTATTGTTTACAGTGTATTTTCCACATGTATGAAAAAGGAGTAAAACATATCATAAGTAATAATAACATTACTTGTACAAAGGAAGCCAAAAGCCTAGAAAAAATGCTTAATTACCTAATGAATGGCTTGCCTTTTGAATGATATGATGTCAAATTTGATACTGAATTAACTCAAGTAAATTGAATCTAATATAATTACAAATTACATTACGGTACACAAGTGCAAGAGTAAGCCAAAAGGTACAGAAACTTATTCAAGATACTGGTCACCCTTTTTAATGTACTGGTATGCAGACCCAGAGAAAGGTCAACAGCAGGTTAGATTTAAAAAGGTTGAAACATCTAAAATTTAAAAAAAGGATTTGGTATTGTATGTGTTTGTGCGGAGCAGGTTTTTATGTCATGTTGACTCAGACCTGTTGGACAATATTAACAACAATACAATGGCATGCACTGTAATGCCTAAGTCTGTTTCTATCTGTCAGTATTACAGGTCACTTGTCCACGTGTTCCCATGGCCAGGGAAGGGGCAGTGCAGACAGACAGTACTTCTTCATCAACAAGAGGCCCTGTGATCTTCCTAAGGTAGATATATAGTCAAATCAGACAGTATTGTGAACACAAATGTTATGGACTCACTCTATAGAGAGGATCTAAGTGACCACCATATAGAATTAGCATTTGCCAGATGGTTCTTGTGTCATCACTTGTACTGGTTTGACTGTAAGTCTTTTGTCCCACGTCTTGTTTAGGTTTCCAAGGTTGTGAATGAAGTCTACCACATGTACAACAGACACCAGTATCCATTTGTAGTCCTGGACATCTCCTTGGCCAGAGGTAAGTTCATGTCAGACACTTGGTCTGTTAAAATACTGTTAACCATCAGCACTTCAGGTTACCAATGTATTTGTTACTGAAAGTTACCTACCTGATAATTGTATAAATGTTGAATCAGATGTTCTTCCCATCTTTTGAACCCATATCGCTTTTACATTTGTATTTGGAGGTTGAAAGTCCTAGCCCATAATATGTGTGTCTTGTAGATTCGGTGGATGTGAACGTGACACCAGATAAACGACAGGTGTGGCTACAAGAGGAGAGAACACTGCTGGCAATAATCAAGGTAAAAAAAATCTAGGAAAAGAATTTTGCTTTTACAATGTATATAGTATTTGACTTTGTGGGTGTCATTGTAGAGCAATTGCTCTATTTGATCAGTGTAATACTGTTTTTGACATGACATGTAAGTGACATGAAGACTACCTCAACAGAAAAACACTAAATTTAAATTACTACTAGTATATTATGCTTGTTTTTGTGCCTTTTTTAATATTTTCTAGTACTCATCATTTCAAGGGAAGAGACATTCCAGTTCGAAAATTCCCCAAGTTTTCACCAACTCTGAAAGCATATAGATTGAAAGATACTGGAGGAGTGGTGATGTGCAGACATGTAGTAAGCTGTGTCATAATATTTCAGACGTCCCTTATGCAAATGTATGAGCCCACATCTTCTGTGTATGCAGTGAACCAGGCTGTTCTTCCCAACACAGGTAAGCTGCAACCTAACCTACCATGATTGTGTGTTGATTATTTGAATCTTCAGCTGAACAAAGATCGTGTGTATCTTGATTCAAAACTGTGTTGGCCCAGCTGAGATTTAAATGTATGGCATTATGATTTAGAAATGAGATTACCAAGTTACCTGTTTACCCATTTTTGTGCACACACTGCCATGTTAACACAAGACCATATGGTGAAGTCTTCCTTTATTTCAAAGCTTCATTTCCACCAGTTTTGTTCAATACAACTCATAGCAGCAAGCAATTGTGCAACTTATAATGTAAACATGTCATTGACATACATGTATAAATGTGTATATATTGTCATACATGCAGAAAAGGACTCTCTGTGGCTCTTAGAATGGCCATTTAACTAATCTGTTACATATTTATAATTAGAAGTCCATATTTGGCTGACAATGACTGCAGTCATTGCTTGATCTATTATTTAGGCTCAAACTTTAGATTTGTTGGAAATTTAAGTTAGGATATTATGATATTATTTGTTCCATTCCTCCTTGAGACCAACATCATACGTCCCTTTCACAATGTCTCTCCAAAAAGCTTTCAGTGTCATTTGAAATGATATGACTAGTACATATAAATGTAGCTGCATAGTGTCATCAAGCCATGCAAAGTTGATATACAACGAAGTTGTGCAATATGAATTCATGTGCAGATTACTCTGTAACAACTGAGGTCAGAACAGGAAAGTCTTCTTGTTGATACATGTCTTGTTGGCACTCAACAATCCACCTGTCAATGTCAATCTGGAGGAAAGGGGTTGTGCAGAAAATTTAACAATGATTGTATAAAATGTACAATTACCAAGTTATTTTCTTGAGACATTTTTACAGTAATAGTGTGAAATGTACATTCTTGTTGATTCTGGTCTTACACCCCTCTCTTAACTCTACACTTTTACTGGTACATGTAGTAGGAGTATTACTACAAGTCAAGCAGTAAACGTGCTTGGGCCAGTCCGTTGCCAGGTCCAAATGTATCAGTTTCATGCCAGCAGAGCTACCCCAGCCATGGCAGTCACCAGCAGCATGAAGGGCATGATGGTAGCTCCACTAGCAGTTGTCATGGCCTGAAAATGCAAGCAAAGAAACATGCTTGTAAAAATTTACAGCCACAGTTCACTGTTGTTACACAGATTTAGAAGAAAGATATAACATGTGAAACTCTTGTGGTTCTCCCTGTGTGTTTCTAATTTGTTTCTACTGTATTTGGGATAAAAAAAAAATAAGTAGAAAATGTCACCAGCATGAAAGTTCATCTGTGTTTGTAGAGGTTATCATTAAAAAAATGTTGAAACATAACAAAACATTGCAGAGGAAAAGTTAGCCTGACTCACCATGGTTGGATTGGGTGTCACTGTAGCACCGGTGGTAGCATCACCACTGGTGGGCCCAGTGTTTGCTGCTGTGGTCCCACCTGCAGGCGTGGAACTGGCAGTGGTAGGGCCAGCGGTGGTAGTTGATTGTGCTGTGGCACAGCTGACAACCACAGTCACCAATCCCAGGTAGAACAAGATGTTTCTCATCATCAAGCCGAGTTGCTACTGAAATACACAAGGAGAACTAAAGTTAGCCACTACCATAAGCTAAGTATGTTGTACATGTACATGTACATGTACATGTATGCAGAAAATATATTATATAGGTTTTTCATTTTGATCAGGGGAGGCTGTACCAAATGGCATGAGATATATTTTACTACCTTTCTGGAAAAATGAATCCTAGCATTCCATGCACAATGTTAAGTCTGGAAAGCGATTACAGTGTATTCAAATAAGCATAGAGATTTTTTATATTGCAGCCCTTGCGATAGATTTCGTTTACACAAATTATGAACTGCTCTCACTTTGAGCCATGTAGGTAAAGCAAGCAAATACTTTTTGCTCATATCATTATGTTCTATGTACCTCAGATAAGTAGCCTTTTAAGGATTGTGATGGAAGACAGAAGAAAAAGAAGAACACAGCTAAAGCTCTGTGCTATTGTACCTGTTCTAGGCAGGGTTGTTGGTTGCCAGTCGTTAATGGACAATTGCGAGGCAAAGTACACATTTTACACGCAAAATCAATATTGTATTGAACATAAAAAACACATGACCAGGAAGTGAGGAAAACTTTGCTCCCGTAGGTAGCTAATGGTGTGCTACTACAATGTACTTATTAATCCACATCCCATGTCATGCATGCCATGAAGAAATATCCTTCATAGTAGTCACAGAGGTCATTTTTCTCACCAGTTCTTATACTGTATATTTTTGGATGAACATAGGCAAAAGTATGCTTCTAATAGTTAAAAATGGGAAATTTGCACTGTCTACACAATATGTAAAACCTTAAAAGATACTTACCTGCTCAAGGAGGGCACTGTTCAAAATGCTTCTTGAGTCGTGGATGAATGGTAATACAGTTGACACCACTACGTATGCTGGCACAGCTCTCTTATTAGGCCTGCCCAAAACTTGACTGTTGACACAAGTCGTGGCCTTTTGAGCTGTGATACACGATCAGACCACACCCTCTGACAGCACCATAGCAATATTGCTACTAACAAATCAAAACAGACTATCCATCATTCTTATTTTTTAATCAAATTATCTCTTCTTCTGTAACAGTCATGCCACATACATTTTCATGTGGAACACTATCACCTTTCTTCATACAGAAAAAACAGATAGGAGTCTGCAGACACTTTTGGGGGGAGACACTCTGTTTCTATGGGTAACAAGATGTCAAACATGTCATCAGATGTTTATACAAGGTTGTGTTAATAATACTTTAAATGTTTTGATGATTTCTTTATCAGAATTTGGAAGGTAATGATTACCCTCAAATGGCCAAATATCAGTAGTCGTGTTTACCATAGAAAACTAATCACATTCAAGTTTTAACTTTTGTTGTTGATTTGGACTCTAAGACTCTAAAGTTGTTACCGGGTATCCTGATGTGTCCCTTCACTAGGATACCTGTGACAAGTGAATGAAATCGCAAGGTGTGGTATGTTTAACCTAGAATCAGCAGGTAGCTGTGTACATACAGTAAGACTTCCCTGATCCCTGCTCAAGTTTAGAGAGCTTGACCAGTACATGTGTACATGGGTTGGTAATAAGGTCAGGAATGCGTTAAACTCTTCCACTTCACCCGCCTTCTCATTTAGAACAGGATGCTGACTGCTGAGCTTACATGTACATGTATGTCTCAGTTGCTATGAGTATGAGTCACCATCCTTTACTGAAAAGTGTATGGGTGCTACAGTTGTCCACAAAAATCAAAACCTGACATCTGCAAAACATTGTTGATACACTGTTATTTTGTGGAGGTTTTAGGGATTAAAATGAGCTTTTTGGTCACAGCTCTCTTGACTGAATTATGGTGACTTTACCCAGCTTTTTTTTAATAAACCAATGAATCTAGATATAAGAGTAATGCAAATAAGGATCACCAGAGAAAGGTAACTATTTCTTTGTTCTGCTCAATGTTTTTTTAGAATAGCCCTAACTACATGTATATAGCAAGTTGCTTGGCTACTTTTAGAGTCATATACTAAATGGTTTATAAAATAAAGGTCACAACACAATACAAAGGCTATGGCCATTTTCCTGCTATGTCAATCAAGTCCCATAGCAGAACAAACAAACCTTGCCCTACAGTGGGAAAAACAGTCTCATTACTGCTACATTATGGGGACTCTATTTACAGAAAAGAAGGAATTTCTGTTGAATATTGCTGAATTACTAGTATCCAATGAGAAGGCCAGAACAGTCACAGTGACAGTTGAAAGTCAAATGTATAGAGCCTCTAGAGATCAGTCACATTTACTTCAGAGGTCATCAGAACTAATGACAGACTACTGTATTTGATCTGTGGTGTACGTGTTGAAAGTAGCATGTCCAGGGTCCAGAGTTTGTGTGAACTTTATCATGTGAACTAATTAAATAACTGTTGAGCAATGTCCATAGGTAATATTGTTTACAATGTAGTCTGAATTTGACCAAACACCTAATTACATGTATAAGGCTTACTGAGCAATGTGCAGAGATCTATATCTGTATCAGTATAGCCAGTGTAACCGCCCTTCGGTGTAACACACCAGAGATAATATTTTTGACAAAGTAGTCTGAATTTGACCAAACACATAGACGTGTGTTTACTGAGCAGTGTCCAGAAGTAAAATATTGTTGACAATGTAGTCTGGAGTTGATGACTCAAAGACTTCAAATATTTTCTAATTCAAAATTCATGATAAGATTACCTGAGTGTAACAATACAAGATGTTCTTTTGAAATTCTTTTCCTTTATTGTTTTCTGATAAACATACAAACATTTATGACAAAATGCATAGTATTACATCACATGTAAAAGGTTGAGAAATATAACGTATAAAATACATCATTAATTTTATTACTTATTACTACAAAACATGCAAACCATTAAAGTTAGATAACATCAGCATGCATGATGACATTGATAATTATTAATTATCAGATGATTCAGATCTCGTTTTCTTTGATCAACATGACATTTCTAGATACTTATTAGGCAAATGTGCCATTGCCACTGATTTTCATACTATTTTTAGTATTGATAATGCCTCATACAAAAATACAACTTTGTATTGTAACCAGACTCTCAAATTCTTACGAAAAAGTTATCTCAGCTCCATTCTAAAAGGTATGCAAATTTGAAAGCAAGAGAAACAGACTATAGCATGAAGTACTTGATTGCCCTAAAGTTACCTCAGCAATAAAGCATGAGATTTGTCTCATTCCTCACAGGACCATCTGGTCTCTTCAAGGTCGAATGAACATCCCTGACCCTCGTGTCATTCCTCCAAAACCAGTCTTCCTCTGTGAGGTGGTGTGGTTTTGTGGAATATCTGGAATCTTTTGACACCAAAGAATAAGACGGTCTGGATAATGATATCTCAGTCTCATCTCTCATAGGACCATCTGGTCTCTTCAAGGTCGAATGAATGTCTCTGACCCTTGCGTCATTCCTCCAAAACCAATCTTCATCGGTTGGGTTGTATGGTTTCGTGGAATATCTGGAAGTTGCTGATGTAGAAGAATAAGAAGGCCTCGGTGATGATATCTCAGTCTCATCTCTCACTGGACCGTCTGGTCTTTTCAAGGTCATCTGAACATCCCTGACCTTCATGTCATTCTTCCAAAACCAGTCTTCCTCGGTTGGGTTGTATGGTTTTGTGGAATATCTGGTATCCGTGGACATGGAAGATTGAGGGGTTCTGTATGATGACAAGTCAGTCTCATCTCTTCTTGGCCCGTCGGGTCTTTTCAAGGTCATGTGAAGGTCCCTGACTCTTCGGTCAGCTAACCAAAACTGATCCCCATCGGTCAGAAGATATGGTCTGGTGCTGTACATGTGCTGAGAAGTTGTGGACATGTCAAAAGCAGAGGAGAGACCAGAATTTTCCCCTCCCCCATGACCTGTCCAAAAAGCGTCATTGGATGTCAGCAGCTCGAGGGAAACCTGGGAAACTCTCCTCTCGTGGTCTTCCGTCACATCACCGTACTGTTGGGGAGATCATGGTGTGAGTTGATGGCATGTGTACTTGGAGTGTGATCTTGAGATTGGAGACATGCAACTGTGATTTTGAGATGACAGTGAGATGATGATAGATGATTCTTGTGCTTAAAGTTTTGCTGTACTCCTGCATGCTGGAATACTGATGGTGTTTCAAGGCTGGATAGTTTTACATGATGTGGTTCTGGTGATGATGATGATAGTAGAGATGTGATGAGTGTGCTGAATAAGATGTGGATGAGGGTGGTGGTGGCTTGTAAGGATGATACCGATGGTCTACCAGGTATTGCTTTCAGATAATCCGATTAAGAAGCAATGTGCTCTTTAGATCTGTTTTCACTTGGTGCAGGCTTAATCACAACACTTTTAGGACGTAGCAAATATAATTTGTGCACTTCTTAATCTATTTGAGATAGAACTTCTCAATCTACAAAAATTATGTTTCAGAAAGCATAGTCCTCTGCAATTCACACATCTACATTTTTGTAATATGTTAATCAAGTACTGGTATCATTTGGCAAGTTACAATTTTTCTTGTCTTAGAACCAATGGTAATTCTATTTTCAGAAGAAATATTTGTTCGAAACAGGTTGGGATTGGAACTACTGGTAAACCTGTTTCGAACCCTCACCAACTGCCAATCCCATGCTTATGATGTATGCTATATGTACATTGTAGGTCTATACTATGATAGTTTCAGTTACTCCGACTTTTGTATGACTGTCTATGACAGACTCTTGGAAATAGTGCAAACACTATTAACTCCTCAGAAGGGCCTGATGGAGGCTACTGTCTCACTAGGAGAAGCTATCTCTGATGCTACGTCAGTCCTCACTAATCTTTCTATCTAACAGTTCAAGTTCACATTCCATGTGTTTGTCCACTCTAACTCTCTACGTCAAAATCTCATGCTGCCACGCCACCCTTGCCTTTGGTCTCCCATAGCTGGCTCTCTCAGGCGTGACTGATCTGGTCCGGGCCTTGGCTTTGGACACGTACACTGTCACTCCAACTGTCAGGGCAAACAGGGCTACAAAGGCACCGGCGATGCCCAGGTATGCCGCAAGCCTGGAGCACAGAAAGACCACAAAACGTTTTAGACAAGGTGCATAGATAGTAGAGGACAGTAGAAATCGATCAAGACTGCAAGGTACAGATATGGTCAAAACCGCCCAAGACGGTAAAATCTGGTCTACTTTTTGTATGCGGACAAGTGAATAAATAGTTGACAAAAGATAATAAGCATTTGCAATATGCATCTATGACTTACCCTAGTTGTGTTGAACTCTCTGATGGGCCCTCAGTAGTTACAATTCCATTGTTCTCAACAGGAGTAACTGATGATGACTGCCCTGGTTGTATTGTTTTTGTGGTGCCACCACTAGTATCAACAGGTATCCCCTGGGTTTGGGAGGTACTTTTGCTAGTTTCAGCAGCTGTGGTCACACCAGAGTTTTCTTGTGTAGTTGACCCTGTTATAGATGGCGGCTGAGTAGACACAGTGTTTGTTGCATCTGCTTCTGTAACTGTTGTTCTGGGATCTGCTGTAGTAGTTGTTGCAGCTGGTGTAACAGTTTTTGTTATCCCAGATGTTTGCTGGGTTGTTACAGCTGGTGTAGTGCCTGGCTGGGTTGTGACAGCTGGTGTAGTGTCTGACTGGGTTGTTACAGCTGGTGTAGTGCCTAGCTGGGTTGTGACAGCTGGTGTAGTGTCTGGCTGGGTTGTGACAGCTGGTGTAGTGCCTGGCTGGGCTGTTACAGCTGGTGTAGTGTCTGGCTGGGTTGTTACAGCTGGTGTAGTGCCTGGTTGGGTTGTTACAGATGGTGTAGTGCTTGGTTGGGTTGTGACAGCTGGTGTAGTGTCTGGCTGGGTTGTGACAGCTGGTGTAGTGCCTGGCTGGGTTGTTACAGCTGGTGTAGTGTCTGAGTGGGTTGTTACAGCTGGTGTAGTGTCTGACTGGGTTGTGACAGCTGGTGTAGTGTCTGACTGGGTTGTGACAGCTGGTGTAGTGTCTGGCTGGGTTGTTACAGCTGGTATAGTGCCTGGCTGGGTTGTGACAGCTGGTGTAGTGTCTGGCTGGGTTGTTACAGCTGGTGTAGTGTCTGGCTGGGTTGTTACAGCTGGTGTAGTGCCTGGCTGGGTTGTGACAGCTGGTGTAGTGTCTGGCTGGGTTGTTACAGCTGGTGTAGTGTCTGACTGGGTTGTTACAGCTGGTGTAGTGCCTGGCTGGGTTGTGACAGCTGGTGTAGTGTCTGGGTGGGTTGTTACAGCTGGTGTAGTGCCTGGCTGAGTTGTGACAGCTGGTGTAGTGTCTGGCTGGGTTGTTACAGCTGGTGTAGTGTCTACACTGGTAGGGTAGGGAGCCTCTGTTGTCCTGTATAGCCCATCTCTCAGGACGTCCAGCATGTCCTGCCCAGCCACCCATGACGGTGATGCACATGTAGGCCGTACATGGTCGTACTGCTCACTGACCAGGGTGATACTCCTGCTGTCTATGAAGTCTACTATCCACACCAGGTCGTCACTACAGTCCCAGGGGTTGTTCTCGAGGCCCAGGATGCCCAGGCTTGGCAGGGACGACAGAACATTCTCGTCGAGAGTTGTCAGTAAATTGTTTTCCAGGTTGATGTACGCGACACTTGTCAGCGGGCTGAAGGCGTGACTCTCCAGGGAGGAGAGCTGATTGCCCTCCAGAGAGAGTAGCTGCAAACTGGTCAGCCCATTGAAGGTGCCGTCTGGTATATCTGCCAACTGGTTCTCCTCTAGCAGAAGCAGCCACAGCGAAGCTAGTCCTGTGAATGTGCCCACCTCGATGCTAGAGATCAAGTTCCTGGTAGCAGTCAGTCCAAACAGACTGGAGAGTCCTGAGAGTTCACCTTGCTGCAGTTGTGTGATGTTGTTGTCATCAAGGACGAGGAATAGTGTGCTGGCTCCGAGACCGCTGGGTACAGTTGTCAAACCTGCCCCCTGGCACACAGCCTGTGGAGGGTGAAAGGAACGCTTTGAAAATCAACAAAACTTTGTTGAGAAACATGTTACCATGTAAATTCTATAGGCCACAATCTTTTGGATTGGACAATTTCAAGTATTAGATAGGAAAAATCTTATGCAAATATAGGTAAGAGACTCAACTTATAATTGTCAACTTAGATAAGTGAATGAAAGATGTACCTACCTGCACAGGGTTCTCACATGTGCACTCTGACGGACAGTCTTGGCCATGAACCACCACCACACTGATGCGGGAGAGAAGGAAGAACCAGAGGGCTGGTCCTGTGTGGGCTGGCCAGGGGGGTCTTTGGGACAGCATCTTAATCAGATATATGTAGCAACTTGGGTTCTGCTTTGTGTGAAAGTGGAGAAAAGCAAAGCAAAAAATTAGAAATGTTAATGTTAGCAATTTTCATGTTAATTGGCAGTAATATTAATTTACATGGTTTTGCACATTCAAGTACAAAGTTAAATCCAAACAGACCTTTACCTCATCCTAGAAAGGAGCTGGTAGGAGTCTACATGTTCATGTACATGTTATGTCAGTGTTTGTCGAAATTAAACATGTCTTCTCTAGCTTGTTAAAAAGTTCTGTCATTCACTTTAACCACACCATGCCTTTGGGATTATACGAGTTGCACCATTGTATTTTTCTGAAAGTGTTTCTCAAGGGCGTTTGCACTGGAAACACACACACCTGCTTCTGCCCACCTAGTTTTTGCATTGATTGTTCACACATAGTAGGTGACAAGTAGTGTTCAACCTTGTTGGCTTGGTAGAACCACCAGCCAAGTGTTTGTTGTTGAAATTACAGCAACTTCAAGCCCACCCTTAAGGGCCCAGGTGAAAGTCATAACCAGCATTGCCATTTCCAACCTCTCCAAAACAAGTGTAAAATCAATGTATTTGAGTTTCCACTTTGCTCCTTAGTCATTTTTGCACCACCATGAAAGTCAACATTACATTTTGCTGAAGTCAACCATAACACAACACATGAAAAAGTTCCGGAGCTTTTTATCGGGACACGCTCTTAGAAAATGCGTCACCACAGTTTTTGTACGTACTACGTCAATCCTATGTGCAAATATTTCAGGTTACATTGTTGTGTTTTTCAGCTTGTCTAATTAGTTGTCAATGGTGCTACTGTAAAACAACCTTTCAGCAAAGATCCCCTGCTGTCTGAAAAAAGTCTTCTTTGTATAAATGTAGACCATCTAGGATAAAGCTAGTTTGCTTCTTTTCCCATATAGACCACAGGAGAGTTTGCCCTAAAGATCACTGTCAGTGTTTTGAGAGAATGATTTATAAGCTTTTATCAACAGTATTAGCTGTCCTGGCAAAGTTAACACAAGTTAGAAGACTTTGTCTGTACCTTGTCCTGCTTCAGTTTACTGTGTTTTGAAAGTAGGAGAAAAAGGCGATCAGACCCCATTTGGTGATTTGTTGTCATTTGTCATTAGTGCTGAGAAAGGGAGCACACTGCAGCTGATGGCTTTTGGGTCTTGTCTGTATGAAAGTGGTGCCAGCAATCTTGCAACAAGTTCAAGGCCTTTCCAGTAACCTCCAGGGCAAAAACTGACTAAACAGTACCTGCTTTCAGGAGGATAAGTAGATCACCAGGTGTTGTGTGGGTACTGCGCTAAACTTTGCGGTTTATCTAGCTGATTCCAGTGTTTTTCTAGTCTGATATCCAAATCCATTATAGTTGCCGAGTCTCTCTCATCCTGTCCGCATAAGTTTGGATACCAGGTTAGTATTTTTCAACCATTACAAAAGGTCCCATTACTACTGACCCATAAGCTCAGGCTTCCTTTAATTGTCGTCCTTTCCTTGTTAATCAGATTAAGAACTTTGCAGGGTAACCAGTAGTTAAGGCAGCGGCCAACAGATCCATGCTCCCTTTTGTGTCATGTCTTTGTGGCATCACGCTACAATCCGCTCACACCTTCTCACATGGGTAGGTGTTGCTAGGATGTGTGTATGGCCTGTTTAGTTTAACCTGTAGCTAGGCAATGCACCTGTGAATTTCTGTTTTTCTTACATGCTCTCTTTTCTGTAAGGTTGGACCATTGAGACATTTTATATTCCATTCTTAAATGAATAATGAATACTCGGTTCAAAAGATGACCTTAGGATGTCTTGGTTCTGCCAATGATAAAGAAACATGCCAGACATTTTTTACTTTGTTCTAGTATACTGCGTCTGATGTGATTGTTTCAAACTACATGTAGTATGACAGAGTTTTTAAGTGCTTGTTACACTCATGTTACATGTACATGTACGTATCAGGTCCAGGTATCCACACTGAACTAGCAGGTGAGTAAACAGGTAGTAAGGTTAAACCAACTGGTCATGCCAATTATAAGGCTTCCACGTGTCACAGGCTTCCAACCATGCTTCCTTCAGGATACACAAATAGACTGTCTCCTAGCTTTCCTCTCCTGAAACTAGCTGCTGTTTCACAACAAAATGTATCTAAACCATCTGTGGAGTCCTCAGTTTTCATTCTGAATTTCATTACATTATTCCATTGACAGGTCTTCCTTGCCAATTGGTAATAGTCTTCTTCCTTAAAGCTGAACATCAATATTTGAGTAGTAATGGTGAGTGGGAGTCATTGCTTTTCTGACAAGTCTTACCCTGTTGCGCGGCAACAACGAGCGTATTACGTGCTGAAACGTACAAATACCAGTGGCGATCAGCAAACAGAGCGAAAGACAACAAAATCCACTTCGCTGGAGCTCTTTACTCATTTTTGATGACACAAGCATCCCAAGACAGGTAATATGATGAGGCCTGTATTTAATGCCCTTTTGAGCTCAAGCTTATGCTATAATCGCTAACCCTGATACATGTACATACTGTACATGTACACATACTGTACACAGTGGCCAAACCAAACCTAAAGCTATGTGAAGTTTGGTAAATATTGATGAAACATGCTGACGCCAATTAGCAAATTTATTGCAAGACAAGTTGATCGACTATTTCTTTTTGTACAAACTGGCCAGACCTACACAAAGTCTAGTTAAATCAAGAGGCAGCGTGATTGATTATTACAAAACGTTTATAGGTGTGTTGATCGATAAGGCTCATAAAGGAGAAAACAAAGGATTTGGACAGACGTCATGACTGACGCACCAGATGTACAAATGTACATGTCAGATTTGCTTCATTTAAAGACACAGAAACTACCATTTGTCTTGTGTCTGTAGAACAGACACACTTGCATGCCTTTTTCAAATAGCACTTTAGGATCCAAATAGTTTAAAAGTACTTTTGCTTCAGATGGTACACATCCAAACTTGTTTGAAGCTTGAAAAGGATGTTTGAACACATTGTAGAGCTTCATGTGGTAGGACAAAAAGCAGGGATTCAAAAGACAGAGAGGTTTCATCCCAGGAAATCTCCTGAAAAATGTCAAACCAAAACAGGAAATCATAAGAATTGAGTTACAGACATATGCAGCTGATGTTGCTCATCTGTTTGAAGTTGTATCTTGGCATACTTCATCTTCATTTGGGTTGATCCAAAAATTTCCTTCATGTTCTCCTACTTTTGTCCCTTGTGTTTGTCATTGCAGCATTGAATGATTACTTTTTCCATTCATGTATTTCCTTTAAGTTGAAACTTTGTCCTGTAATGAACATTAATTTGTCATTCTACCATAAAGTTATCAACTGTTGAAACTGCTCTGCTAAAAAGAACTTTTTGTTCCCCACCAAAAAAAGAATGACTGTGCTGCACTTAATGTCACAATTAACACATCATTATGCTATGGATCTGTGACAGTTAAAAATGCAACTTACCGACTAGTAGCTGGAGCAACAGGTGTAGCCATTAAGTAGACGTTTTTTTCCACTCAGTTGCTTTGCTTTCGCATCTTGCTGCTTGCAACTTCTGAATCGTTCATGAGCACACATGATGCATTTAAGGAGCTGAACATTTTCCCCCTCACCCTACAGCGCACTTCCCCCACTATTCAGATTATGCAAATTTAATTGTCAAGGTGGCTGTGACGCATAGAAGATGTGGTCAGGCTTAAACATCCTGGCACTCTTTCATACTGGCAGATTCGGGGTCAGCAAATAAAACAGCACTTTGTATACATAGGGGAGTGGCTGTTTGTTAGTCATAGTTTCCTTAAGCTTAGGTTCGCCAATGACTGCCACATGAATGACTTTTTGGGTTGAGAGTTAAGTTGCGGTTAATGTTTTGGAAACAGTTCTGTACTTCAGAGCACCTACTAGTAACACTTAATGTAATTAGCTCAGACAAGTGAGCAAGAAACAGTAAACAATTGACATACCATATGGTAAAGCTTAAGGCTTCAAAGTTCTCTACATGCCCTGGTGCACTTTTCTCATTTCGGTTAGTTGTTTCACTTGTTTGGATGTGTTGCTTCAAAGGCTTTACTGGAGAAAAGGCTTACGGTGAATTATTTCCAGGGAAAGTTCATTGAAACAGAAAATACTCAAACTACATATAAGACGCAACAGTAACAGAGATGAGTCTTTATGTTAACGCTTGTGCAAGAGTATACACAATGTAGTACCGTATTACTTGTGTTATGCATATGAACAAGTGAAACTAACACGCTGACGTACATGTTTCCATAGCAGCCAAGGCTGTTGAAATCAACATTGTTTTGCTTTTATAATCTTATATGAATGGAAGTAATTACAATGAGGAAATGCATCACTGAGTGTAGCTTTAAACATGTTTGAACATACCTTATCTAATGAAAACATAAACCTCTTACCTTGCTTCTTGTATAAACACTTTTCTTTCCACTTAGGCCACACCAATTTAATTTCTTGGTTAACGGATTCGCCGCTTCATTTTTTTCTGATTTGCAAATAAAAATAAAAATTCAGAATCAACTGCAAAATGCTTATATTTTGCCGTGAACAGTTGAAAACAGTCCTTTTCATACTTCTTGTTAAAGCCATTCCATCTTTCAATGCAGTGGTATCATTAAAAGTTCAAAATTCATTGTCAAAATTTTGAACCAGCCTGGTGTGTTGACTTCATGGCTCCTATCGTAGGATGTCTAGGCCTGTTTTTATTTTTATTTTTTTTTCGCCCGCCCGCTCCATTATTTTTGTAGAAAAATCCGTTAACCAAGAAATTAAATTGGTGTGGCCTTAGATGTATGATATACATGTACTTGAATATGTGAGAAAAGACATAATATAAGGAGGATAGATTTTAGAAAATGAAAAAGATGCTGGTGCAACCCTAAGCCTCACCCTAACTTAGGTGATGCAGCAGTATACAATGTATGTGAGGTTGTATATGTTGTGGTTTGGTTTATTAGCCAAATCAAACTACTAGGATGGTACCCAGATTAGTATGAATTGCTGTTTGCTTTAAATTTTTAAAGTGCTTAAAATACACTGATGATGATTTTTCATCTTTCAGTTCTTTTCTTCTTTTCTGAATGCCATGTACAGGATTGGCACAAAAAGCCTTTATATCCCATTAAGGTCCCTGTAATCAAGCTCTTGAAGCCTCTAATTAAATGTATTTTGTGTGTTCAGTTGCAGCCTCAAATCTTCAATTACCATCACCTGACAACAGAGACAGCAGGTAATTTATCTTGCAACCTACATGTAGGATTACTGAGATTTGCACTTCTCTGTATTCAGTACTACAGTAAATTTATCTATTTTCACAGTTACCGAATCTTGAAGTAGCAAGGGAAATGATCTTTTCACTGTGTTTTAAATAAAGTTTACAGTTGAAACAATATTATATGTAGTAATTATTGTCAGTAGTATTACAATGGGCAAGAGATTACTACAAAAATAAAGCCACTGGAAAGATTTCCAAATCTACAGCAGTCACAGTGACAGATGTCCTGGGACATGGAATATAATGAAGGATGTGAGTCTCCTCTCCCGACGTTGTTGCTCTAATCCAGAGTGGTATCTCCTGGAACACCTGCAGGCTGAATTAATCCTGAAATGGCTCCCCTCTGACATGAGTTATTTGTTATTTTCCACAGAGAGACGTGTGGAGTAACTTCCAGTGTCAAGGACAAGGTAGGTTAACCACATTCATCAATCATTTGTACCAGTGTTCTAGCCAGCCTGATTTTCTATGTCATCTCAATTTTGTTTGACGTATTATCATGTTGAGTGCTGGAGACATGATGCTCCTAGTGGGGCTCTGGGGGCATGCTCCATTCAGAACATTTTGAAATCTTGATACAAATGGTAGATTTGCTGGTAGCTTACTTTAATGACATCCCTCTTTCCATGTCTACACACATCTTTTTTATAAAATTCTGTCAAAAGTCCACATTAGGATTATGCTATTTTGAGGCTGGAGTCCCCAGTTGAAGAATTTAACTTGGTAATGGTAGGAGTAATTATAGTAATTGAAAGTTTGCTGATATTCAAATCTCATTCCTGATTTGAGATATTCGTCAAGTACAAAAAGAATTTTCCTCTTAATTGGAGGTTGGTTATCATAATGTATGTTTTTTTTCCTGTCAGAGAGCTTCCAGCATTTCATTGGCAGGGCTCAAAAGGTGTGAAGCATTTAAGTCTCCTTTGATGAATTATTCAATATATTTTTATTCCTTCAAGGTTGAATGGCATTTTTCCTTGTTATACATGTAACCGTCTACATTGGTCCATCTTCAGTGTGTATTTCGATAAAGAACACTAGAGATATTTGTAACTTAAACTAAATATTTTATATTAATAATAGATCCTTCTCGCATCCATCTGTGGACAAAGATGACACCCCTCAGGACAGAACTCCAAAACGTATGTACACATATGTTCCTAAGGATTGTGATTTTCATGTAAGAATCACCAGTTTTCCAAGGACATGGTAATCAGAACACCTTATCTGTAAAATACAGTACTTATATCCTGATTGAAAGTAATGACAGGATGCTGTTCTGAGCAGGTGCATCAAAATTAGTCCATGTGTCCAGCCCTTTGAAGTCTGTACTATTATGAGTCGGGTTTGTGTGATCCTTGGAAAAACATTTGAAATTGTTCCCTTCTTGAAGACTACTGTTTAAATTACCAGATGAAAGTAATATAATTGTGCATCTGCAATGCCATGTGTCTTCTTTATTCTCTTCTGATCCCCAGTCAACTTTACACCTTCAAACAATTTTTTGTCAGAGAATTTATATCAGCCAGATACTACATGGGAGTCATCACTCCTGTCCTCCCATGTTGTTATAGGGTATCTTTTATATCTCAAATCAATTACTGAAGAGAATATTTACCATGTCACTTCGTGTCTCTTCTTTCCTCACTACAGAGAGAAAGCTGGATACTTTCTTCAGAAGTCCTCCCTCTTGTAAACAGGAAGCCACCCCAGAGGCTACCAGTACATCTCTGTTTGACACAAAAGAAGAAACTCGTAGATGTAAACCTGATGATTTCCCAAAATGTACCTTCACTGGCTTCAGTAGGACTGATCATATGCCAACAAACAACAAAATCGAATCTGCAATTTACATCAAAAGTACCAAGTCTGCTTCTGAGCTTGAATCATGGACATCTGTTCATGATGGGCTTCAAAAAGATGAATGCCTTGCTCTGCCATCTGATGAAAGCTCTGCCATCAAAGAACAACAAAAGCAAGCCATTCCTAGCACTTTATTTGAAGAGAGCCCACAGAAGCATGGCGGCATTGCCACTCCATCATCAGATGAGTACAATTCTAAGGAAGATTCTTGTCAAAGTGAGGTTACAGTACAAATCAAAGAGGTGAAACAACAGAACAATAGAATATTTCCTCTAAGGCAAGATTCTAAAAACCAAGAAAACACATTTACCCAAGAAAGGGAGGCAGATAGTGGGAAAAGTAGTCATGCCAAATTTCCTTTGTGTAAATCTGTAAGTGCAACATCGTCAACACTTTCCCTCACCAGGAGTGACTCTCCTGATACAGAAGTAGTCAAGAGGGAAACTACAGAAGACTTTGAAACAGAAGTCCTCCCAGTCTGCTTCGACCAAGAAGCAAACATACATCGAAAGGAAATCAAAGTTGCCTTCAGTATGGACTCTTTGAGACAGAAGTTAAAAAGACGTGCAGAAAGTAAAGAGACAGCAGAGAGGATGGGAAGGACTTTTAGGGCCAAAATCTCCCCAACTGATAACCAGGCAGCAGAGGAAGAGCTCAGGAGGGAAATCAGGTGAGCTTATGTGTTTCTGAACCAGGATTCAATTGTCATTTTTGCCAAACTAACTTCTGTAGCAGTTCCTTGGCTTCAACATTGACTATATTTAAGTGCTGCAGGTGTTGGCTACTAATAGCCAATAATGAAGTCAAAGGAGGCTGGTTAGTTTTGTGTTTCTGTACCAGGGGGAGTAGTAGTTTTAATAATGTTTTTACATTTGCCTGTGTACAGGGTGGGTACAGAGGGCAACAGTGCCATCTAATATTGCCATCAGTGCAATAGAATTAGATGTGCTTGCATATGATTTGATTTGATTTTTCTTTTGTAATTTGATTTGTAGCAAGGACAAGTTCAGACAGATGGAGATCCTGGGACAGTTTAACCTCGGCTTCATCATCACCAGACTGGGGGAAGACCTCTTCATCATTGATCAGGTGTGAAACAATCAATCACAAAACTTGCCTTTGTGCTTCAACACTGTGCCAAGCAAGGCTGAATAAAAGGAAAGGGGAACTATGGGATTCCAGATGTCTTACTGAGGAACGACTGCTGTGTGCAAGATGTCAGTCACTCTTCTATATACGACCTTGTGGATGTTGTTACTTTGAAGGGGGCTGTAAACCAAGCATAGAATCTGTTCCATGATCACATCCATGTTATTGACACTGTGTTTTGTAAGTAGCATGCCACAGATGAGAAGTACAACTTTGAGATGCTGCAGAGGAACACGGTGCTGCGGGGACAGAGGCTGATCCAGCCGCAGAGCCTCCACCTCACCGCAGCCAACGAGAGCATCCTCATGGACAACATGGACATCTTCACCAAGAACGGCTTCGAATTCAGCATCCAGGAAGATGGTACAGTACCAATGATCTGTAGAAAACATAGGCCTGCAGTCAAACCTGCCCAAGACAACTAATGGCAGCAGTAAAATTTGATCTAATGTGCATGGGCAGGTGGTCACTATCAAGACAATTATTAATGCTTGTGACAGTGGGAAAAGTATCTGACAGACCATTAAAAAAATGTTGACATGGATGTCGACTTGACACAATCTTTGTTATGGATATATTGAGACAATCTTTGTTATGTATATATTGTTAAAGGAATACAAGTTGAGGACAAGTTGGTATCTGGTATCAATACTCCTAATCCAGCCAGCGCACAAAAAGAGTTGCCAGTTATTTTGTGGTGAAAATACTGCTCACTTTGGATAAAGGATTATGATTGAGAATGTTTCATTTCTCCTCAGCACCCTGTACAGAAAGAGTCAGGCTGGTGTCCATGCCAGTCAGTAAGAACTGGACATTTGGGAAGGAGGATATAGAAGAACTCATCTTCATGCTCAGTGATGCACCGGTAGGTTTTGTTGCAAATACAAATCTGCACAGCTATTTATTCTGCTCTCAAGCCAGGAGGATTTAAATAGCTCTCTGCCTGCCAGTATTTAAGTCATTGGTGTCTTGCAAAGCCTGTTACGTGTTCATGCACACAGGTTCAGATTATAAAGCATGTTTTTGAAGATTAGAAATAACACATATTTTGTCGTTGGATGTGACTGATTTTCAGCACCAAGGACAGACCTGTTTAGTAAGTACAGTAGTACCCTTGGTAACTTCTGGCCATGAAAATATGTAGTCCTATCCATGTTGTTTGCAACATGCCTTCAACTTGTAAGCCTAACCGGGTGCAGAGGGAATATGATTGTATGGAAATGATAGGAAACCTCTGAATACTACAACACACATGCAAACATGTCAGAATTGTGATATACATGTAAGTTTTTGTTCCTGTGGGTTCCATGAGGAAGGCTAATCTTTACAATCAGTACTTTTCTGTGTAATGTTCCACCCTTATTTTGCAGGGTGTGATGTGCCGTCCGTCCCGTGTGAGACAGATGTTCGCCTCGCGAGCCTGTCGGAAGTCGGTGATGATCGGTACGGCCCTGAACCGCGGGGAGATGAGGCAGCTGCTGACTCACATGGGAGAGATCGAGCAGCCCTGGAACTGTCCTCATGGCCGCCCCACCATGAGACACCTCTTCAACCTCAACATGCTGCCGGACTGAGCCAAACAGAAAGTCCTGCTCGTAAAGATTCCATTAGGAAACATTGCTGCAGTAACATGTTATGTCAACAAGGCAACTATTTATGTTGCTGCGCTGGCAGTTATACCGGCTATAGAGATATTGTAACCAAGCATTACAATGGTACTTCCATGTCATACTAACATACACACACAGATACGTTGAGTACAGTTTCTTTTTTAATTCTAATTACTGGTAGAATTGGCTCTACATGGACCAGGACAGATCTGGTAAATCAAGTATCTTAAAAATTGGAAAACAATTTTTCAAGAAAGGAACACCATGATGAATAGTGTAAAGATTTTATTGATACTGCAATATTGTATGATGATTTATGTTGTAACACAAGAATTACAAATCCATTTAATGATAAAATTAATAAGATTTGTTACTTTTAAATTAATAAATTGTTGGATGACTTGACACACGTTACTCCTGAGATTTTCACAATAGGCATGTCTTATTACAACACAACAGCTCCTGTCTGAAAATGTTACTTCATATTGTCCAGACTTTTAACAATGCTGTGTATTACTGACATTCCTTGCATTCATTACACCAGTACCTTACACTACAGATATTGCACATTGTTGGTGGTAATGTTGATAGGAAACAAATGGACAATAGTTTATGACTTGTCAACCACACGACCCATCCTTCCAGCCATCTCTCCATCTCTCATCCACCTTGGAACAGTCAAACTCTGGCTTTCCAATCCTCCTGCTGACATCATTGTGTGCCTCACACATCCACTGGGACAGGTTGTGTCTGCTGGCCACATCAGGGGGGTTGCTCTTCAATCTGTGGTGAGGAAAGATGTGCCAGATGAGAATATGTATAGGCTGTAAATGGTACAATACAATGTAAAATGGTGCCGGCTAGGTCACTTTGGGCCTATGGTTGGCTGGATGCCAGATCCTGGCCTTTCACAAGCCATAGATTTTTTTGGGTGGAGAAACCCTTATGTCCACTACCAAGAGTATCCGCCCAAGTCCTTTCTCTTTCATGCCAGCGTCTGGTAGCAAGGACATAATTAGAGCCCGGTGCCGACTTAGGCCTGGCGGGGCGTCTGTCTTGTTGCCACATATTAAGGTAGACCACTTTTCCTTGGTCCCCTGGGCGGTCGTCTTTAATTGACAAGTTTGACAGTCTTTTCTTCACCTTTCCCTGAAGTCTGTTGCACACTCCTCACACGGGAAGAACTTGGAGAAGAGGTGGATGAACTGGGACATCTCTTGTTGCTGGGTGGAGGAGGGTTTGTCTGGGTAGTATGCAGCCATGGTGTGCATGAAGGACCAGGTGTTCCTCCCCAGCTCCTCCCTGTCCAGGGGACACTCAGGGTCTTTCTCCTCTTCCTCCTCACCCTGTGGACAGGCATGATTTGACCTTTGAGTATAAATGACTCAGTGCATTAGCTCTATATATCGGTACTATTACTACTAACGCAGTAACTACTTATCATTGCATTGGGGTCAAATTAAAATTGATAGACAACCCTGTGCTAGCTGCAGTCAGTTTCAATTTTGCAAAGATGTTTCGAATGTAGACGTCATGTTTTGACATTTGCTTGACATGAACTGGCATCAAGATACATTTTGTGACTTATATCAAATTGCTAATAGTAAGTCCCTGTTTTGCTTAAACATGATTTTGTATTACGCAATACCTAAACCTTGTTACACACAAGACTAAACACATTTCGATCTCATGGAACGTAGCATAATTTAAAAATTCCTAATTTGTGTGGACTTATCATTTTATACAGATCACGCAGAACGTTTCACCTCGGTTTAGTAGCGTGAAACAAGTTGAATGGACCGTATTAATTGCTTATGTACTACTAGTACTTCAGTATTGACATAACAACCGGTAACCACCCATCGTACCTGGGGCTTACTTCGTGCGGGCGGCATTTTCCCCTGCATTCTCATCCAGGTCCTGAAATCAGTGCAGGTCCGACAGGGTTTCTGATGACCGCCTTCTGCACCTGCACCTGCAGCTGTGTCTTGTTTGTTTCGTGAGGAATCACTGGAAGACTCGCCTGGGAACATCCCGGGAAATTTTGGCATGGGCGCCGCCATCTTTTCAAATAATAAAGCGCTTTGGATGATGGGACTTTTACTTGGAGGAAATATTGTTTTGGGTTATCAAATCATTTCCGCTTTTTAATGAAATGACAGCGATAAAAAGCTATAAGCTATCCAAAATCATGAACCTGTGCATGTAGGCAATGTTAAAGTTACAGGTCGACAAGAGAAGAGAGGGGGGGGGGAGACGCAGGTCAAAGGTTACAGGGACGAAGGAGGACCGAAGCGAAGATGCCTATGTTTGGGAAAAGAAGTAAGAAAACTCAATTACTACGAGGCCTACATCATTTTAGCGTTATATGTCCAATGCTAAAATTATAAAGGCAGCTTCTGGTGACTTCTGTATTCTCCGAAAGGATAGTTTTTACCAGTAGATAGTCGTGGAACTTGGTGGATTTTTGAAGGACAAAATCTGGGGGAGGGGGGTGGTACAGGAGCTGCCATCAATTTGAAATTGATGCAGTAAAATCAAGGACATTGGATGATCTTCAGGGTTATTCTGACATGCAAAAATGTATTAATACATGTATCATTGTATTGACTTGTACTTGATAACTATACCTTCATGACATGTAACGTACACAGACTACGGAACAACTAACTGAATATGTCTTTGCCTTTTACCAGCACTCTTCCAGTGGTTCCGGTTTGCCTGGGAGAGGGAGCCTGTGGTAGTCGCGGCCTGTGTGGTGGGACTACTCCGTAAGTTTTATTTATATAAAATTCATGCGTATGCCATATTCAACATTCAAATTTACTTTGAAGTCTAGGAGTAACTACATGTGCAAGGAATGTTGAACTGATATACATGTAAAGAAGGTCTTCAGAGATCTTCAGGCTTTCAAAAACCTCAAACGTCAAAGTCAACAGTTTGAAATTGTCTGACAAAATAACAGAACATTAAGTTATGATTTTTATTTTTTGTCCACATTGTATCTGACCCAGAGTGTTGGGCCAAGATGACCGGGGTGTTGGACCAAGTTGACTATGATTTTGGGCCGAGTTGACCAGATCTGCCATGGGTCAAGTTGGTAATGGTCCAAGTCATTGTGATACTGATACAGTTCAAAGATCATGCTACCTGTATGATGACTGTCAGAGTCCTACTTTTCAGTTGATGATATTCTTTGTTTGGCCACAGCTCCCTTTGGTATTCTCTTCATGCCTGATAGCTGGAGAGAAGATGTGATGAGAAGACAACGCATGGTAACAACCAGATACCCAGGTATGTGTGGGAACAGGATGTACATGTATGATACCTGTACTGCTGATGTTTCCATCGGTCATACATATGGTGTAGGTGGACATCATCATTTTGAGGAAGTATCCTGGACAAAATCCTCTCTCCTGCCTCCCAAGTTTTTGGATCAAAAGATCAGATGTTTTCAGAAATTCAGATAATGTACTACTACTATATTACTAGATGTACTAGAAATTCAGATAAAGTACTTCTACACTCACATACATGGATTACATGTAGGTAGACATTATTTTACGTTGGAAAAATTCTAAATATTTAGTGTAATTTCCATATGAACCATGGCATGATTCCCTCCTGTCATTCTTTTTCAAACTGGGTAAATAATGTAACATTTTATGGCATTTTTTTCTCTGCAGTTCCAGTGAGAGATGAAGGAGATGACACCAAAGCTTAGTGACGCCCCCTAGTTGCCAGAAGGTGTACAACACCCACACTGCATCTGTAACCTAACCATGTGTGCTACTTTACTCTGTACCGCCAACCAAAAACAACATGATAATGCTGTATTGTGTATATAATGCTGTAGACTTGGTAGAAACATTCAGTCATTCACAGGATGTGTTGCCCTGGTTCTTGAGTTTGCCATCCTACTTGAAACTGTCAAAGTCCATGAGTGGAAATTTGTTGTCCCCTTGAAAGATGTAATAAAGGAAGTATAGAAGACTGATGAATGTCCATTGAAGTTATTAATACATACATGTGTTTGTGTATTGTTGATAAATAGGATGGCAAAGATTGGCCTTGACATGTTTTAGTATCTGTACACAACATAAATCTAACAGGAACACTGTTAGAAGGAAGTAAAACAAAATGCAGGAAGGTGTTTGTAAAAATAGCGGGTACATTGTACAATGTACATATTTTATCTTAGGCTTGTATTGATGCTGTAAGTTTGCAGTAGAGAATTTACAGCACAAAGCTAAGTGGGAAGTAAGAGAAGAGAGACTGGCCTGCTGTGCTTACCATGGGGTAAATTGTTCCTTGTATTATCCATCACTTGCACACTTACCTACAAGCACACTAATGCATGCTGGCCTAACTGGGCCATGTCTAGTTGTTACAGCTTTATGACCAAACATCCATCATTATGCAGTGTGCACCATGAGATAGTGTCATGAGTTGAATAGGACCCATTTTGTTTCGTCAGGAGTAAGAATATTGATCACACTTCTATATAGCAGTATGGTACATACATGTATGACATGTACACACACCTTTCCTAGTCCTTCAGGCTAATTTTTGTTTCCCACAAAATTTCGGTGACACTGTCAAACTTAACCAAGCACATGATGAATTTTATTTTTATTAGCTTTACAGAAATTACAAAAATGCAGATAAAGACATTTAAGATTTCCACCCAGCAACAAAGGAGGCAATGCTTTTATGGAATTCATTTTTTTAATCTGCTTGACATATTTGGTCTATAGACATATAATTTACATCATCACTATAAAAATACATTCTCCACACATCAGTGGGCCACCTCATAAAGACCTCCACATTATCATTCAAAAAAGAATCTCATAAAAGGTACTCACACACAAAAGTCACCACTATGCATCTGCACAAAATATCGGTTGTGTTGATGTACAGACTGTACATAAATATCAATATCACGACTTTCGAATAAGACAACAGGTTGCCTGTCTTGCCAAGAGGGTGTTTGAATACACATGGTGCAACAATATACATGTATCTTTACAAGATCAAAAGCAATGTTACCTCTTGAATGTTTTCATCAATTTATCTGTAGTCTGAATTGGTTACATCTCTTTGATAAAAACATGTATTACGAACTATTTTACCTATATGTTTGCAGATAGTTTTGTCCTTGTTGATTCGTTATGAATGGGTGGAACATTCAGTCTGACATAATGCTAGTACATGTATTAACCAATACACCTAATGCTACATGAATACACACAGGCACGTAACAGTCTCCAGTGCCTTTAACTCTAACACAAACTTAACCGTGAACCATTCCATGTATGACCTTTTCAGTGCACTCCACTTAGACATGAAGAAGAGAATTTATGGCTGCTACATGTAGATATCACCTCTCAGTCGCATGCCACTGCTCTGAGACATCAGGGGTAGTTCCATTTTAAGTGCAAGGGTCGGTGTACGTCTTTGGGCCATTCCATTATACTATGGTACATGGGTGTATGAGGCATTGATTTTTCCAAGCCTCAGCAACAAGTTATTTTCCTCCTTCGGTTTATTGCCTTATGGCACGGTCACATTCATCGTAGGTCGTGGTACATTTTTTACATCGCAGTGTTTCCGAGCCAACAAAATCACCTAGATGGATCAAAGACAGCCTTTTTTCGTAACAAGAGAGCTGAATTCTGCAGGACACATTCACGCCATTCACGACTATCTCAAGAGCCAAGAATGCTGTCAGTTTGTGATCGCACGACGTACAAAACAAAGCATGTGACTGGGCGGGCCCTTACAACTAAATCTGGTTCAGTTCATTACGGAGAGGTGACAATCATTTTACTGAACTGAACTCAAATGCACTCGAACCTTCCTGATGGAATACTAAATACATCTTCCTTGCCTTAGTTTGCTCAACGGATTCTTTGCAACAGCTGGCCTAAGAATATGCACGTCAAGATCCTTGTCAGAAGAGTTGATATATTTGGAGCGCGTATCAGACCACTGTAGCGCTACCCTCAGGCCTTACACATGAATATAGCACTGTTATCACCTCCCCAGGCACATTACGTACATTAGGCCGCGCCGCAAGTTGTATCCACTGGAATCATGGCAATAACATCATGTCTAGACGCAAGGTAATAGTTACTTCATTAAAGTGGAAATGTTCTAAAGCGCTGTCTTAACTTTTACTACCTTAAATCAATTAAGAATGAAGGACAACCGTATTTCAATGTAAACGTGACTGTTGATACCTGCAGATTTTAATAGTCCTTCTCAATATTAAATACCCTCCCAGACCAGACGTGAACATGTTACCTCACTTATTGATATGTGATATGTGTAAGACGTGACCGATATAGAGGTGAGTTGGGTTGGGTTGATGGGTGATGGCACCAACTCGTGCCCTTTCTATCATGTTCAAAATAATACAAACTTTATTCCATCAAATATGAATGGTCTGCCCTGGATTTTCTTTTGAATATTCTTGGACATATAGTTGATGCAGTCGGATTATTGTTTGATTTGTCTATGATCATCTTCCACAGAAAAACCTATTTCTCTCGTATTCAATCAGCTCATTTAGGGCACCACACTAGACGTCATCAGTTCTACAAGTCTCATCACTGGTTCTATACAAGTCCGGTAAACACCACTGTACAAAATCGGCTCTCTGTACAGACGCTTCTTCCTGATACTAGATGTTACTCCTCGTGTGTCACAGTACAGGAAACTACCCAGCATCTTGTCGACTTTGTGGTACCGTCTCAGGTTTTGCTGTTCTTCTTGGACGACTTCAGACCCTTAAACTTCGACTTTGGCTGTAGAAAGAAGATATGTGGAAGGTTGAATGTGGAATGAAGAAACGTTATCATCCATATGATATAGCCTTGTAATATTTTCTAGTTGTGCAGTTGCTGTTGACTGTACTGAGAAAATGTTTGGCTGTACACAGAAACTTCACAGGCCTGTCAGACTCGACACGTTCCTCTCTACCCTCAGATATTTCCCTTGTTGATGTGGTTATTATTAAGCCTATGATGGTTGATATCAAGGGTATGAAATCTAAATTATGGTGGCGACGCTGACGTCACGCTTACGTAGATCAAACCACAGGGGGGCCGTACACGCGGCAGATAGCATGCCTGACCGATTTATTGTTAGAGAGAACCGTTTTTTCTCGATTAAGTCGTCACCAGGTACATGACGAGATTGCTCAGTAGGGACGGATCCGTGCCTGTGCAGTCGTTAGCCGTGTTGTGTTGGTGCGTCGGTAACCCAGGCGTGAGCGGCATAATCAGTCAGGCATGATAAAAGAGACACACTGAATCTAATTCTGAGAATTTAGAATCTTGGTTCGCATCTATATTACTCTTAAAGTAATGAAGACAAAAAAGCTTTATCTACTACTAATGTTAAACTGCCTCAGGACAAAAGGCGTAGATGTACCTGATACAAGAGTGGTTTATTTAGGACAGAATACAGCCAAACTAAAGTTATTTCACTGGTAACCAACGATCGCGGTACCGGTAAGCTGTCTGTGTATCTAATATTCAAAGTGCATCGCAGCTAGAGAGCTCATTCTCATCGCATTAATCCGCAGCTAAGCCTCCTCGTACAGACTGAAGTCGGATTTTACAACTTCAAACGACCACTCGGACATGGAAACGGCGGCCCATAGTCATAAACCGAGAAGACTGGGTTACCATAACGTCATATACAGTTGTTAAACGCGCCGAGTCTGCAGTGGGAATGGAGCCGCATTTCAAACCTACCGGACGTGACTTGAAAAAATGGTCAGGACAAACCATAAGCCAGCTGGCCAGAGGATCGCCCGGGGGTGGAGACAGCTATGGGACTGAGCTGGTGAGGTGAGAGCGTGGCTTGAGAGGACAGTATTTCAAAAAGCAGTTATATATTTGAAACTATAGGACTACTAGTCCCTATTCTAAACCGCAGATTGACGGAGAAAACCAGCGACAAAACTATGACGGAGGCGATTGTAGCTAACTAACTGAAAAAAAATATCATTGACGTCATAAAAGTTTGTTAAAACGCGCAATCGACATTCAATGCCGCTAATGGGGAAGAAGATTATTTCCTGCTCAGAATAAAGTACTCTTCAACAGTTTCCACACAAGACATCGCCCTCACTCCAAGTTTCGTGAGCAATCCCTCACTGCTGCTGCTGAACGTTATATTGATCCAAGCTTCTCAAGACATCAAAGAGGCTTTCCGCGCCCTAAGGTTAACAGGTTGAGGTTATCTGCGGCCATTTTTGATCACTGGGTTGGAAGATATATCCCCCGTGGCGAGACGTTAGCTCACCGCGAGTCCCATCACGTACCGACTTTGAACCGGTGAGCCCGGCAAATACACCGGTCTGCTGCGCCGGTAGCGAGATTTTGACAGCTAATCCCAACATCAGAAACATCAGCAGAATGAAGGGCGGAGGTCGACACAGACTTCCGGACACCTTTGATTCATTACTGAAGTTACGTTTTAGCCATACCACTAGTTATGATCAATGGTGCGTGGGTCATTAGGCTAGTTTATGAACCACAAGGATAAAGGGTCGTGTCCGGTCTACACTGTAAATCTGTAGTCCTGTATGTCTGCAGGTCGGTGAGCGTACATTATTGTATCTACCAGAAAGTTTGAAAGTTTTTCATATCAGTGATCATGAACGTCCTAATGTACTTACTGAAATTTTAATATTCCAAGCCTAATGTGACCAGGTCCTGATGTATATACTCACCGGTAAGATACTGAAGGAGCAGGTGAGGTTTTCAGACACTATCATCGCCCCTCCCGCGTTGTCGAACTCGCCACAGTAGTTGGGCGCGCTGAATAATGTCACCAGCTGCAGCGTGCACGGGAAAAATACATCTCTGAATCCTTTCATTGACGCCGTGAGCACAATCACACTTTTGTCGTTTCTTCGAAATTCGTCAGTCGTATAACAATTTAACAAAAACAGTTGCTGGCATGTACAATTTCGTTTAACTCTCCGCCAGGTGCATTTCAGGGCTAGAAAAATGACAGAATGTAGCAGAAAGCGGTCGATAGCCCAATTGACCCTGCAAAACCTGTTAGGCTAATTCCTCCCATTCTAATTCCGGTTATGAGTCTACTGGGAGGCCAGATGTGAATAAAAAAACGCAAATGTTCATCCGTACATTTTCGCTAAGTGCCCCCATTATTTCCATCTTGGTCACGTATTGCCTCACACGCACACACTGTGATAGTATGACATACGTGAAGATATACATAACTGTTATGCAAACGTCTGGAAGTGCGCAGGCGTGTGGGCGAAAAGACTTTTCTGTGACGTCCACACAGGTGTAATTACAATACTGTAGGACACCCGCTGTATTACGCATGAACACAGAGATCCAATAAGTATCACACAGAAAATACGACTTGCGAGACAGTGGGTAGTTGGAAGTTTTCTGGTACCTTTCTCTTCTGGAAGAAAGCGTACCCGTCCTCCACGACCTGGTGCGCGCGCACGATCAGGCTGCAGTCGTGCTTCTTCAGGAAGTTCCTGACCACATCCCCGCCGAACGTGTAGGACACGCCGCGGTCGTTCTCACCCCACCCCGTGATGTCCTGCAATTTAAACGCAGTAGATATACTCATGTAGCATACAAGATGTCGTTGAAAAGGTTCATCAGTCACCGGTATAGATTAACAGTTAGTAGAATATTCATCAATCAGTGACTCCAAATTTTCAAGACGTTCAGTATCCTTGAACCTTGACCTCGACCATTGTTGGCTATGACCCCTGGTATTCTATTAAATTTGCTCGTGTTGGCCGGTAAATGTTAGGTAATAGAATGTGATGAAAAGGTCAACCTTATGTAAGCCAATTTTAATTGGCTTACATAAAAGTACCGGTATCGTTTTACAGTTACATGTAATCAACCTGTATCTGGCCAATATACTTAAGAAAACGCGGATCTCGTTACACATAACCGTATAATGATTACAGGCTGCATCAGTAGCGAAACAACTGCCCGGGTATCTCATGGCTACAAATTGAAAGAAATCCCCGGCCCGCGGCGAACACTGTCATTTTGTATTGATACAGAACATGTTAGCTGGCTAGACGTGCAGTGTGTACACATATTCATTTCTTACTCGACTGTACCCTACATGAAGACCACATATGGTCACATGTGCATTTAGTCCATCTGGACAGCAATGTGCAATAAAGATTTATATCATATCGTTACAATAGCAAGCTGAATTGTTGTAGTCTATCCTTTTCCTTTTGGTTTTAATAATGAAATGATTACCCTTCTTATTACCTTCGCCAAGAAGGTTATGTTTTCAGGGGCGTTCGTGTATGTGTGTGTGTGTGTGTCAACACGATAACTTGAGAAGGTCTTGATGGATTGTCTTGACACTTGGTAGGTGGGTAGGTCTTGATGAGACCTCAAAATGATTAGATTTTGGGCCACCTGGCGGCTTGTCATGGTACTGCAGCTGAACTTCCGGTTTTGGTATCTCATGATCCAGACATGCTAGAGTGACGAAATTTGGATGGTAGATAGCTCTTGTGCAGGGGATAAAGTGACATGAGTTTGAGCCCCCTAGTTGCTTGCTCTAGAACTGCAGGGGGGGTTTAATGGACAAATGTTTAAAGGGGGATAACTCAAGAACCGATTGATGGATCATCGTGATTTTTGGTATGTATGTAGCTTGAGTAATGCTTGACATAATGATATTACAATTATGCTAATAGGGATGTAATTTGCATAATTAATGAGGAAATTCTATTAATCAGCTGCATTCCATAATAGGAAGTTCAAGCTTGTGACATATGTTATTAAGAATGAGAGAAACACAGGCAGATATCGATTATGCAAATGAAGACTTAATTTGCATAATTAATGAGAAAGTATTATAATTGCATAGTGGTAACTGCCTGGAATTTTATACTTGGGGTGTTTGAAAGTTAAGTTAAGGTGAACATAGTTAAACATAACTTATTCAAATAAGGACCTCATTTGCATAATTTATGAGAAAATGTCATCATGGCATTCTTTGTTAAGATAAGACTGTCTTTGGTGAAGAATATGATCAACAGATATAATTCATGCAATTGAGGATCCTAGTTGCATAATTAGGGGGATTAATATATAATTTCTTAATCATAAAAGCTAACATCATTTGGCGAAGGTATGAGATCGTGGAACTCTAGTATTATTAGTTAAGGCGTTCTGAACATTGGCATCATATCTCCCGGGTGCGAACCCATCTTCCCCCGCCTGCTGGAGACGATGGCTTTTCAGCACCGAGGCCAGGAACAGCCTGATAGCTGCAAAGTTATGGCAGGCTGCTTTCAAACCACAAAACAAAATGGTCCTCATAGTCCAATCCATCTGCCTTCTGATCGTAAAAACGACACATTTCCGCCTTGCAGCCACATTTCCGTGCTGCAGGATCTTCACGACATGAAAGTGGCGGAACCGCAAACTACTAGGTTGTCGTTAAACCCCTTCAGCATGAAAATGCGGCTGCGTATTGTGGTGGTGCTGCACACAAAAGTCATCAGAGGGGCCGCTAGAGCTAAGTACAATCTTTCAGATGAGCAATGATATGAACGAACCTCATCTGGGTCTGACCACAGAAGGTCGCACACGAGGCCATGGTCAGGCACGTCCAGAGGACGGTCAATTTCACGCAGCTGTACGGGAATACAAGATTTACGAGCGTCAGATTTTATGTGACGTTACTAGAATGTCTACATATTTCCGGATAAGTGCACAACACGTATGACGTATGGGTAGATGTGGATATATGTACTGCAAAAAAGTCGCTTCACAACTAAGTTGTACGTTTGCTTCATAGCTAAAATGTTTCAAAGAGAGATTTGTAAGCATCTTTGTGTGAGATCCGGTATGGGTTGTGCTCGGAGTTAATAGAACCATGTTTGCCGCGTGTGCCGACAGAGAATGTACTAGTCATTAGATGTGGATTAACAGACCTGTCGTAAGTCGGCCAGGTCGGGAGAAAGGCCACCGTGTGTGCAGAAAATGGTCCCTTCCACCAGTGCAGCTGTTGACATACAAATATAAAACACGCTGTAAGAGTTACAAAATATCGACGTCGACACCGATGGGAAAATAACACAGGAAAAACGAATTGGTAAATCCGGGTGGCTTTAAGGTTTTCCAAGACTAGAAATAATGCTGGAATATCCGAAAATTTTGTTTAATAAATCTGTTTTAAGAATATTTTGCAGGCAGCCCAGCGATGACAGACATGTTGTCAAATGCCCTGCTTTCAAGTACTACATGTAGTATGCCATACAGCCTGTTATATGTATTTGACATCCCTTATGTGATGTACAAAACCCCAACGTTAACATGTCCTCCTCTCATGTTAAATCTCTATGATCTATGTTTCTCAGTGTGTCTCTTACCTACTGATATATATATATTCACAAGCATATTGCCTTGAGAATTCGCGACTGCAGATAGATATCGTGTTATTTGCACACATTCGTTCTCAACAACGGGTACGCACCTATGGGCAAGCAGTTGAAGCAATCTGTGAAGGTCTTCCACAGCTTGATGTTGTATCTTCTTTTGCATTCGTCGTAGAAGCCGTAAATCCTAGCAATGGGAAATAGAGATGTATAGAATCGGATGAAACTCCCGGGTAAGGGGTGACCGTGCTAGGTCAAGTTGGCAACAGTGTGTCCAACATCATCTTTATTGAAAACGTGAAAACGTGTGTCGGTGTATAGGGCAGTGCCTATCTCCGTTTTCATAGCTCTGGGCCACACAGTTGTAGAGACACTATAACTGTTGGGTATAGGTAGTTCTTTGAAAGGACAGTGTTATTAGACTACAAATATTCAAAGGTAAAGGTTTATTACAAGGCTATTTACTAAAATCTCGCTGTCTTCGATGGTGCGAATGTTTGTCGCAACTTACGATTCACTTTCATGCTGGTGTTTGTGGTAAATAATTTGTTTAGCTTAGATTAAGTACATGTATTGAAGAGGTGACATCTTTTCTGTCTCCCTGTCACGTCGCGTTGCCGTGAAGTCTTAGAGCCATCCTAGTTAGCTTTCCGCGCCGTCCACTTCTACGTACGCTCGGTCACGTACCAGCCTACATCTAGTTTTCCGCTCGCTCGCCTTGTTCGCCTCCTCACGAACAAGCAACCGTACGAGAGGAGCGTACAGAAAACTAACTAGGATCCCAGACTGGTTTCCGTACGCTTCATTGCCCCTGTTCTAACGATCCGAGTCTAGCTAGGTCTTCGTTACGCACAAGGTTGCTTCACGCATCAGTGACCAATACTCTCTTGATTTTCTTTCCGTTATGATCAAAACGGCATGTAATTACAGAGTCAACTGCCACTGCACACTGAAGTAGAGAACAAGAAACAAGTGAAGTCAGGCGAGTACGTTTCACAGAAGACCTGTAGTCTGATGTAAGAACCATAAAACTTGTATATCCAAGAATGCTTAAGATTATATAACAAGGTTGATATTCATATCACGAATCATAACTTCATCAGTTAGCAATGATGAGGTGACACTGCCATCTTCTGCCAAGAGCAAATCTCCTTTTTATTTTGATTCTTATAGTGAAGTGAGAGGGAAATGGTGTAACCGCAGACTGACAGTAAGGTCAAATTGTACTTCAGAATGGTCTTTCAGCAGGCAGGGAGGAAATGACAGTGGAATATGCACAGAATCAGTGAGGAACTTCATGATAATGAATACAGCAAGACATTCACAACAACTCTTCGATTTCATGTTTCACTTGGCCACTGACCTGTTGATACTGGCGCACTCATGATTCCCCCTCAGAAGGAAGAAGTTGTTTGGGTACTTGATCTTGTAGGCCAGGACCAGACAGATCGTCTCCAGCGAACGTTTTCCTCTGAAATAGGAAATGAAATGTGAAGTTTCTGTCGTATAATTACACAAACGTGAATTGAAGTAAATGTCTAGTTTTTATTCTGGGGTTTTGAGTATAATCACACACATGTGAATTGTAGTATTAGATGTAAATTCTAAAGGGACATAAATGTATCCCTACCCTGAGTGCCTTTGCGTGTCTGTACTCGTGATCGCAATCCAGAAGAAAGGATCGTGCGCGGCGTTTTTCACAATTCTACCTCTGCATTACACCCCCATAATGATGATAGATAAGTGCCAAGGACAACAACCAGCATGTAATAACCAGGCTTGCGTTCAGCACCAAGGACAGATATCATCCTGTAGCGGGGTCCCGTGTATAAATCGTTTTCAGTGTTGGCTTCAGTATCGTACAGAGGGGTTCATGGGGTTGTACATGGGGTTGTACATGGGGTTCCTGTGCCATGGGTCATAGACATATTGTGATGTGAGTGCACCGAATCAGTTTTTTTTCAGGAAAGATTCACTCCCACAGGGTGATAACAGAAATGACAAATTCCATCCTTGCACCTCAGCTTTGCCCACCCACCTGTCCACGTAGTCCCCCAGAAAGAGGTAGTTGGCGTCAGGCGGGAAGCCGCACTTGTCGAAGTGCCTGAGCAGGTCCTCGTACTGCCCGTGGATGTCCCCGATGATGTTGATGGGTGCGTTCAGTTCCAGGAAGATCGGCTGTTCCAGGAAGAGAGCGCGCGACATCTGACACAGCTGGCGGATCTGGTTCTCAGGCAGTTGGACCTGAGACAGAGACGGGAACTACTAGTAAGTGTTTCGCTACATGGTCAATTCACTACAGACAATTCGCTACATGACAGAATGCAATATGTGAAACACGTAGAAGGAAGTTTTCATACTAGCAATGTGATTTGAAACATGGTTGTGGGGTCGTGTGGCGTAGCGGCAGAGTGCTCGACTCGGAACCAAGAGGTCCCGGGCTCGAGTCCTGACATGCCACCGGTCTTGTGTACACGTCCTTGGGAAAGGCACTTAACATGACTTTCCTCACTTCGCCCAGGTGAAATTTAGTATTGTATTGTCCCTTGTGTTGGTGGCGGCATTGATATAAGTTGAAAAAAACTTGAGTGTGCCGTCATCAAGTCTTGTGATTAAAATATAAAAACAGGGTAGGTTGCTATAGCTATAGTGCATGATTAAAAGGATCTGTTACTCCGTAAGTGATAATGAAAAAATCGTAAACTTTCTCACAAAAACATTACTTCACGTTGCAGTAAACGGTCAACAACATGAATGATTTTCACAGTACTATATTGAGACTGTGTTGTAATCACGCTTCAAGAATATTTTTGTTTGGATTCTACCATCCAAAGTTGAAAAAAATATGGAAGATTTAAAAGCTTTTAAAAGCTTTGGACCCCCTTTCCCCTCTTGGCTCTAATTGTTCCACCATCTCGCTATGTACGTGTATCAGTTTCGCTCACCACCCTGTACCACCCAATCATGTTTTTCCCCAGTAATCCAGCCTCCTGAACGTCTCGAGTGAAACAGCACTAATGTGGATTGACGTATTCCCGGCCGGGATTATCGGGCACCATCCAAGACTTCACAGACATCCCCCGAGCGTGGAGAGGCGAAAATATGACAGGTATTAATTGAATAGGCGGGTTATTTGGCTGTTTTGGCGTGAACCCTTCTCCCGGCCACCTACGCACACGTCCATGAGAGCATTACCGGCCCATTACTCAGGCTCTGCAGACGAGCAGGGTTGACCTACAGGTCAGCTAGCTGCTTGTTCAATCGTTACAGCCGGCAGAAGCCTGTTCTCTGCGGTACGGTAAAGCTCCGCCTGTCTGGTGGGGTATCATCTCTATTTCCAACATGCTGTCACTGTTCCCGTCACTGATGATCTTTTCATAATACAACATTAATTGTGTTTCAATACTTATACTGATAACACATCCGCTAATGTTTTATCTCAAGGGTCTACAAGCCTTTTAGAATAAGTACTTTTCTTCTTGATGGCAAGATTGAAATCGTAGCTTCGATCTGTTTGTCTGGTGAACGCCACATCATTTATCAGGAGCCGTCGTCGCGTCGCGTTTCTCCTCAAGTCATATTGCTAACGTCATCCTGACTGCAGCGTCTTTGTTGTTAGCGGAAGCCGGTGCAGCTGGCGTGAGATGCCCCGGGGGAAGAGCCGCTTGTTAGCGGCGATCCCCTGTCTGCTGCCCGGGTCTCTTATCCGGCACACCGGATACAAACTGAATTAGAATTCTGCTTTTTGTTCAACCGTACGTTAGCTTTAGCTACGTGTTTGGATTCAAACCCCTCGCTCGCATCATCCAAACGTAGACCTCACAAAACGTAACCTGGTATGATGAGGAATGGGGCTGTGGGCTTGATAAAACGTTTGAGAATAATCACGACTTCAACCAACATGAATCAAGTGAAATTAAATCCATACACCGTAACCCCATACCCGCCCCGCAATACTCTAATACCCTAAGGCTAGAAGTAAAATACATTGATATCAGGTTATGGCCAGTAGTTAGCTTAATTTCCCAAGAGAGTCAGAGAAATGAATGAGCATACGTTTAGTTAAAGTGATATTCGGTATCTGTTTTTTCAATTACTCGTTTCTACATTAAGATATAAAAAGTGCAATATACGTCATTCTTGCAGATAGAAACCTTTTCTACCTTCGTTTACTCTGATATGAATTGTGTCGAATAAAAAGTTCGCTTCTCTGCGTTCTCCTCGGCCGTTGACTGCACGATTTCTCCTAAATGTTCGCTTGGTTGGTTTCTTGGTAAAGCCATAAAGCCAACGTCCGCTATAGCAAAAATAGCTCCAAACAGCTTCAGCCGTGTCAGGCTTGTTTTCGTCTAGCATGGTCTGGAACGTACCATGATGAAGGGGTAGTAATTCAGAAAAATATCGCTCCTGAAGGTTACAGAATGTAAACAAAAATAACCCACAATGATCAAAGAGGGTAATCTGAAAAAGTTGTAGAACTCAAAAGAAAATCCCACCGACATTTTCACACGTGTAGTGAATCTACCAATACAATCAAATTTCATATTTCAATAGCGTCAGCAGTGGTTCAAAGCAAATCGCATTAGTGCGCCCTCCTGTGGACGCCTGTGCTGAAGAAAATTGTCAATTACATATCCCCATACGCGACCTTTTAGGAAGAAACTTTGCTCTCCTTTTGACAAGACAGTCTTAAGAAAACGTCCACGTACTTGAATGTCTGGTTAGCATTTCTAATTCCGTGGAGCAAAGCTCTATACGTGCCCCCCACTGCCATTTGGCGGAATTTCATCAGACCGACATGAAAAGTTGGAACCAGATAAGGACGCTGTATCCTGATTATTTTTCTTCTCGAGCTAAAGGCCAGTTTAAACTCGGCGGTATCGATTTTAAACTTTCATTTCCTTTCCCAACACGTGGGACAGACCTGATAGAGTAACATTACATGTCTGCCGCGCCTGCCGGTCTGTTCAGCCGGTCCCGTAAGGTTATGGGGTATAAACTAGCTCCCTCTACTGGGGAGTTTCTCATGGAGTTTGAGTTATAAATTACATGCTAAGAGATGGGATTGACATGAATATCATAGGCTCTGGCTGTATATTACTCAGCAATTTACATGTACTTTCGAGGACTGTCTAAAATCTGTTCAAGTCTTTCCTACAACGAGTACTTGTGTGTGTCTGTACACGTGACAGCAATCCAGAAAAAATGATATCGTGCGCGGCGTTTCTCACAATTTTCCCCCGCCGCATTACACCTCCATCAGCACCAAGGACAACAACCAGCACGTAATAACTATCATAGGCTTGCGTTCAGCACCAAGGACGGCTGTCATCCTGTATCATCTCATGTTAGGACAAGAAGTGCCTCGTATGCCATCGCACTGGATTCCCTGGCAAGTCTCATGCCTGTTATTTCAAGGAGCTGTAATCTGATGTTTGTGAACGACCTCTTTATCTCCAATATGTAATAGCACCATGTGCTGTGTTGGTGAGTCAATCCTTTCAGGCAACTCTTTGCCGTTTGCGCCCACTACAATTCTCGAATCCTACACAAATGCCAACTTGTCTTGTATTACGTTATATAGCCATTTCGCCGTAACAGAGGCAATCCGTTTGTGTTCTGCCCGGTGTAGATATTATTATTTACAATCCCCTTCCCCTCGCCTCCCCTGTAACTCCAGATTATCGTCTTTTAAGAAGGGATTGTCTATTTTTAAACACACTCATCTCTTATCCGGTCTGGTGGCCTTTTGTGTTTTAACGAGCATTAGGAAGGAGAGAAGCAGCTTAAATCGTCAGCTTTAGTAATTGTCAAAGCGCACATCTATAGTGGAAAAATAGAACAACTCAGTTTTCCCCTGACAACAGGCTCTAAAAATCCCGTCCCACGCAGATCCAGTGAGAATTTAAAAAAAAGATAAAGCTCATCAGAACCACGCATGTGTACGAGTACGTACAGCTAGATACTTCATACAAGTAGTTACAAAGAGGCCGACTAGTAGCACTCGTTTGACACAGGCGGTCTCTTCAATCATTCCTTTATTCTTCGTGCTCTCTATGCTCCATTTTAGACAACCTCTTCTCGAATTTTCTAAGTGGAAGGTCATAGCAAGACCACAGAAGAGCCCCTAAGGCTTTGGTGTTAGGTCAAACTGAGCTTCAGCATCAAAGGTGTTTGGAGCAATGTTATACTTTCCGTGGGAGTGTGGTAGCGCCGTAGGTCACGCAAATCAAGCATGCGTTTTTTTTTTCTAGAAACAAATCCAGCACACGTTAAATGCTAGAATGGATGAAACTTTGATCCGGAAATATCCCGGAAGGGTAAGTGGGGACCAGATGTTATTTAGTGTGGAATATTTCCGTAAATCATGATACGTATTGTAAATGTATAGGGCATAGCTCCCGAGTTCTGTCTGTCATCCATTGACAACAAATAACTGTGCGGCCTTCCTAGTACTAGTATACTACGCCTCTAAAATAAATCGACTTATCCGTATATTGTGATATGAACGCCGGCGTCTCCAGTATTTGATTTATTGAAAGCTTTAAATCTCGTGAAAGCATGGTCTATATATACACCAGGCGCCCTTTTAGATATCCGGGAGACTAAAATAAAGCATTAATACCCACGCGAAAGTTTAAGGGAAGAAATAACAAAATAAATCATGGTAGTTTTTAACACTCTTAGTCAGATAAATGGATTCAAATGTGGCTTTTGGTGCCAAGGTCTATGAAATTTTACGAGCAGAAGTAGCATAAACATAATCCTCTATCATTCATACGATGACCTCTGGCCGTTTTTAGACTAGTGGAAGCTTTAAAAGACAAATATCTCTCCTAGTTTTCACCTTTGATGTTATGCATAAAACATATTCGTAATAGGAAATGCGTGCTCCAAGCGATGCGCTTTCAAAGTGTCATAGAAACATGTAAACAAATTACGCTGTAATGTAAGATTGTAGCTGTCCTTGGTGCTGAACGCAAACCTACGTATAATGTATATTACCACATATAGCTTTTTTTCTTCCTAGACATGTACCGAACGTTCTATGTCAGAATGTTACCGTATCAAATGCACAGACATTACTAGTAGCCCAGAACGATAAAACCGTCCATTAGAAGCGCTTACAAACTCAGAGTGGCTACAAAGGCACCGCTGTACGCCTGGTGCTTTTCGGTAATCTTGTAGCCCAGACAGCTAAGTTTTGTCGATGAATATTTGAAACAGGCACCTCCGCGATCCTCAAACCAATCCTGTCACCATACATACATACAGGTAACATCTATTGATTGAAGCCACGTGAGCATCAAATTTTACGTCATTTTAGCACGATCCTTGTAAGGTGCTTCTTGTATTTACGTTTAAAGGTGTGGAATTTTGAATTTGCAGAACAGATTATTATTCCCTTGAGACTAGCCCTACTATTGATACACACACGACCTATCTGTAAGTCCATATTAAGTCCACGTAAGCCACAATATGCGTAATATATTGTAGTACGTTCCTACATTTGCGTTTCATTTTGCTTGCGTATCAAAGCGATGGTATTTTGAATGTTCCCTCGTACGCGTGTTAGTGCGGTAACATTCTGTCTTGAACCAAAACATACGTCTCTTTCCCTAATCTCTGAGTCACAGACTGCGCAAATCTGCATTAATTTCTCCGGATAGTTCAAAATCCAAATAACCCAACTATTAAGACTCATGGCTATAGTGAACAGCTGTCTACCGTGACCAATTCTAGTCCCTTGGATGATTACTGTCGACAGGTTTAACTGTAATGTATCAAACAATGTTTGTTACAGCATTGAGCCCGCAACATGCGTTTGAGATAAGCTCAGATACAGCTAATCAATCCGACTATCCTCTTTTACGGTTATGTGCGAGCTTTCCGCGATAAGACTGCCGGACAGATCGATGAAGATATATATTTCTCCGCATCAGGCAGTCCGTTTACGAATAACACAAGCCAGCAGAGGGAGAGACTGGCGGTAAGCCTTCTTGTATCTTCCATGACTGAAGTTGCTTCATGTCCACACGGCAATCTGTTTCTCTCGCGAAAATCCTGCCGGTATCTCTTTCTGTCAACCTACCTTTTAACCTGACGGCCAGGGAGGAACGGTAGGCCGCGTGGGACGATATTTTATCCTTCAGAACGGATGGCCGAACGTAATACCCGGGATAATCACTCTCTCCGTATGCATGACGTTCTCCGGTTTCAACTATAAACTTATAAATTTGGGCATTATTTACCTCTGTCAGTTTTCATCACTTCATATTCTGTACCACAAACTACATAATCTGTATGCATGGACGTGGTGCTTCACCCGTATTCAGAGCACTAAGTCGCGGCGAGCGAGAGGAAATTTGATTGGAAAATTGGTTGCACCGGTAGGTAGTGAAGTCATCTGCATGAATTAAAGTGGGCGTACAAAATCCCTGCCGAGTGGTTATCCTACTGAAGGGCAGGGTAGAGGACTGGTGATGTCAGCCGCACAGCGGTGCAATGTCTCCCGTATCATAGGAATCCGTGATACGAGCCACGCCTTTCGCCAAACTAACCTACCTTTTGGGGGGGGGGGGCTCAGTGATTTCGGTGCGCACCAAATGCAACCTTTGCACAACACAAGAAAAGAAAAGCGACTTTTAAACATTTAGAGTATTTCTTTCAATTTGAGTATTTCCATCCTTTCTCCAGTCGAACGCTCCAGACACTAGGTGCTGTCACGCATGGTGTGTAATCTTCATAACAAGGGGAGCAGTTAATAGCGGTTATGATGAGTCGCTTCGCCTCGCAGCCTCCCTAGATTGCACGCCTTTCATTGTGTGAAGCCGCACGTACCAAGACAAGTGTTGGTTAATTTAAACTTTTAACTTCAGGGCAAACCGCGTCGTCAGTCCGCGGCGAGGCGTGCCCTATTTTGAACCGGCCGTGTTTGCGCCTTGTTTTTCTTCATGTTTTAATTGGTCTGCATCTGCAGGTGATGGCGAAAATATATGGCGGAGACGAGGTCGTTAGATTTCGCCAAACCCCTCGAAACAATTACCGTTACGTTAGTACAACACATTACCTATTACATCTTTATTTTCCATGTGTCTTATTTGCGAAAGGCTTCCTGAGGGACATGTTATAACACGACAAGTACGAGCCATGCGGTGAAACGGCGGGAACAGGAGGGATGAGAAGGCGCGACTCACCTGTTTCCCGGGGTGGTTCCGCACGGCCAGAAGCTCCCCCAGCAACCAGTCGACGTCCAGATCATTCTTGGTGCTGCACATGGGGTCAACACCGCCGCCCGAGCCCGCCGATCCGCCCAAACGCTCGCCCGAACACCGCACCGCACAGCAGGAGACACACACACGGCAGCGGGAAGGCCGGATTCGCGCGGGCTGGCGCGCGTAGGAGCAGGGCGGATGTTCAGACAGGCGTTAGAAAACGTGCCAAGAGCAGGTGTTTCTTAGCTGCAGTACTGGCGACCCGTGTCTGGTGGCGCTTGGCGCATACACACTTTTCGTTTTTGCCAAAAAAAAATTAGATATTTCAGTATTTGACATGGTCTCTTCATGTTAAGTCACCTAAATATGCGACCTAAATATTTACTAGTAATTGATGGAATTCGTTGTACCTTAGGTAGCACAGCTGTGGTAATGATGAGGCGGAAGTGACAGGGAGCAGGGAGAGTTACTTCCTGTTTCAGACGTTGGCGCCGTCCATTAATTACTAGTACCTGGGAGAGGAGGGCGGTAATAATGATGAAGACACTCCGACTAGCAGTACTGTGTATGTTGCATTGTCTAGACGTCCATGAAGATACGTGGTATGGTGTTTCCTCAGGATCGATCACGACTAATTGATTTTCTAAATTCTAATGGTAAAAATAAAAGTCTCAAAGTAAGGAGGCGGGAAGCACATCTATCTCGCTCTCTATCCGTCTCACTCTCTCTCTCTCTCTCTCTCTCTCTCTCTCTCTCTCTCTCTCTCTCTCTCTCTCTCTCTCTCTCTCTCTCTCTCTCTCTCTCTCTCTCTCTCTTCAACAACAGCCCACAATCAAATATTTGGCGAACGTCTTTATTGTTATATGATACCTCACATAATATTTCATGGTTTTACGTCCTTGCACAACAACGCATATATGTCATTTTTGGCGGGTAAATCACGTTAAAATCAAGAGGCTCATTCTGCATCATGAACAAATATGGTATGTCTCACAATTATCTTCAACTATATTTCAATTGCACGATATTTGATAAATATCATCATTAATCAAACGATTAACATTCTGTTGACATTAATGTGACCTTGTACGGAATGTCAAAGTTGCAGCTCAAAATTACGGCTCATTAAAATTACATAAAATTTCATTAGAGTAAATGAAATTAAGATAAGATAAATCAAACATCTAAATATTGATAGGCTGTTTCAGCGATACCGAATTTTTACGGTCATTACTATAGCTTAATACACTACGGCTCATTCAAATTAAATTAAATTGCATTACATTACATTACAGTATAATGAAATCAAAATAAAATACATTTATCATCGTACGCGTTTCAAGGTACTAAGTTGTTTTAACAATGCCATAGTTGTGCGTTCATTACCATTCGGTAATTCTATAGCGTAATACATGGCTAATCACATATGGCTCTCCCATCCGACATAATATGATATCATACAATTGATGACACTCGTGTTGATGAAACAGGATGGCACTCTTGTTGACCCATAACTTTCCTGCCAAGATGCACTACAAATGATAGCTGTGTTAATGAAACAGATCTAGACCGCTATTTTTGCATGCAAGTTGGCCGCGATGGTGAAATATTTTGTATATAGAACATGTAACCAAATAGAGGTTTGTCCGTTGGTATGCCGTTAATCTATAGCAGCTCGTCGTGAAGTCGGTATCGCACAGACCTTCTTGTCAGATAGTCATTGATAGTCAGAGTTTGCCTTTTCAAAAGTAGAAAGTAACACCCTAAGTGTGGAGACGCCAAATTAGATCAAAGTATCGTCACCATATTGTTTCTGACACTGCTCTATGTGACTTAGAAGGTAGGATATCCTTTCCTTCAGTCCTGTGTACAGGTCTACCTGTCCGAAATAGTTTTCGATGGACTGCACGTCCAAAGCCTCCTTAGCCAAGGCTTTCTCGAGAGAGTCCACAAATTCGTCCGCTCTGGATGTATTTGTCTCAAAGTTGTAAAAGCGTTCTAACACGTGTGTTCTAAATCTACAGTTTCCATCGAGGGCTGTTTCACCGTCGTCCCCTCCCCAACACGCGGCAGGGCAGTTGGTTGGGCCGTGCGGGTTGGGGGAGGGGGGCGGATAGAGCGCTGGATGGCAGCGCAGGATCGACTCACAAACTGCGGTCGGGATGGACGGTGAGAAGGCGGGTCTGTTGTCGTAGACGACGTGACGTAGTTCTGACGTCGCCAGGCCGGTGCGCTCCGAGTTGTGCGTCAGGAAGTCGAAGACGATGGCGTCGGTGACGTCCCACGTCATCTGACGGGTCACTCCCGCGTCCTCAAGGTCATTGAAGGTGATGTGGTGCGACAGAAAGTCCTTCATCTTAGGATTCAAGTCTACATCAACGCGGAGGGATTTAACTCTCCCAACCACCACAATGTCCAAGAACGGAGCTCCGTCCTCCGTTTTCATCTGGTTCGCGACCCACTGGATTGTCTTGTCCGTATCTTTGCCCTCATCTTTGACTTGGGACAAGAACTTCTCCAACGTAACCTTACTTGACGTATAGTCGTGTAGGAGGTCTCCATGCGGTTCAATTACACCTTTCAGGCGGAGAGAATCATCGAGAAACAGGCGGCGAGAAGCGACCACCGGGGTCCGGCCCAGCTCCATGAGACGGTCGACATGGTAGGCCACGAGCTCGGCAAAGCCTCCGTTCATAATTTCTCCAGCGATACGCTGCCGAACTGATGTTCCGACTACTTTCAGGTAACCAATGTGGTCGTCTTCGAACTTCGCAATCATGTAGTCCCTTCCCTGGACCATGTACGCGTACTGGATGGCACCTGTCTTGTACATCTGTCTCAGAATAGGGTCGTATTTGTCCGCGTCGTATTCGTCGCAATTCCTATGGTAGTGAGCTAACAGGGTGGATACACGTCCATCAATCTCTTCGTATATTTCTGGGTTTTCCTTTAATATAAGCGGTCCCATTTCTTCGTCTTTAATGATCTCCTCCCTTAGTTGACTTCCTAAACTTGGCACTTTTGATGAGACGGCGTTGGCATGTTTGAATTTATTGATTATGTCTGCCGGCATGTCACAGACGTGTGTCTTGGAGAATAACGTGTCTGTTAACACCGTCAACCGTTTGCGGTAGTGAAGAGTGAAGTTCAGGGCCACGACCCTCTCCGGCACGAAACAACGATCGTTGTCGATGAGGATGTAATCGAAAGTTTCTTTGCTGGCAAAGTGGGAATGTCCGGATTTCATGCAGTTGGACAGATAGAGAAACATGACGTAAGGGTAGAAGTTCTTCGGGTGGACTAAGTCCGCTAACAGCACAGATAACTTCGTGAACATCCCAATATCAGGCACCCACGCAGTGACGAACGTGGAAACCTGATTGCCGTTGTTGTCGCTCAGACCGCAGCTCATGGTTTTGTCGATAAACGCGGACGCGTTGGAGTCCAGGATGTGTGAAAAATCGAGCATCAGTCCGAAAGACGGCGGCGTCAGGTGAAACTGCAGAACCCGGTCAAAGTAGTAGGTTTTCAGCTCTCTCAGATGGCTCTCCGCCTGGTTGTGGGATATGTTACTGAAGACCGACTTGATTCGGACTTTACTTTTTAGACACTGGCTGTCCGTGTACTGGTAGAAGTCCGCGGAGAAGGAGAGTCCACACTCCGCCCCCGGCGCGCTGCCCTCCGTGCTGATGGACGCGTCCTTCAGGTCCTGGATGTCCTTCAGACGCCAATGGTCGTAACTGCCGAACGTCAGTTCCTCCGTCGCCTCCTTACAGCAGTTCGCGCAGAGGTCGATCCTCTCCAGGCGAGCGTCCACCAGCGGTTCAGGGCTGTAGTCTGTCCACATGCACTCGGCACGTGGCACCTGCACGTTGAGTTGACATTCTGGATGGTCCAGGTAGACTTGGGGCTGTAGGCAGGGTTTCTGCGGCATCCGTTGGGGCAGTGAAAAAGTGGACTTCGGCGTACGTTTCGTCGACCCAGTGTTCACGAAGAAGCATCGCAACCGCACGTTGTCAGAGCCGCGGTCGGTGTTGGTTCGCTCCACTCCGGTGCTGTAAACCTTGAGGTTTTTCTCCGAGTTTCCGATGGCCAGAACGTTGTTGATGTCCAGAGTAGCCACGTTATCCACACTACCTTCTCCATACCAGACGCCGACTTTGTTGTTGACAACCACAGAGTCGTCCAGCGTCACGTTCATTTTACCGTAGCCAACACGCAGTCCGATCGCGCAGTTCCGTATGATCAGATTCCTCAGAGTGACGTGGCTCTTCTCACCTGACGTCAGAACACCAGCCCGACGGAAGTCCTCGATGATTGTTGACTCCACGATGACGTGAGAACCCTGCTGATTGATGCCCAGACCGCCGCCAGCCGCGAAGACACTGTTAGAAATCACGGAAACGTCGGATGGCTCTGATGTGGTTCCAGGCGAGAAGAAGGAGAACGAGTCCTTCGTGAAATCAGATGTGATTCTCTGGTCTTGGCTGATCTCAGTGACGTGAACATTGTCCATATGAAACACAGCCTCTCTCGCTGAACCGCCCCCCTCACACCTGGCAATGACCGTCCCTTGAAGGACGATTGTACAGACTTCTCCTCTGATGGCTTCGCCGACGTTGTCGACCAGCCCCCCTCCATGAAAATTCACGGCGGCATTTTTCTGGACATGAACTACCGGCGTGGTGTCCAGGCTGCCGAAGTTGGGGCTCTTCGCGCTCCCGCCGTGCGTTAGCCAGGTGTTCCGGAGGTCGCCCTTCGATCCTCGATGAAACACGATCTGGTCCCACGGCTTGACCCTCCCCTTTTCATCAGGCAAAGCCGTGAAGAGGACTGGATCATGCCCCTCTTTTCCCATCTTCACCTGGCCGACGACGTCTTGACGTGACCCTGGGCTCATAAGAAACACCACGCCCGGTTTCACAGTCAACGTGACTCCCGCAGGAATCTTCAAGCTTCCCTCGATGACCACGATGCCCCTAGACCAGGCAGAATCTTTGTCCAGGCCAAGAGAAGCTCCCGACACTTTTCTGACCGGAATGTCTGTGTGACGGAGGTCCACTGCCTCCACGGGAAACGTCTGAGAGCACGACTCCGTCTCGCTGTTCTCGGCCGAGTCCTGTGCGATGTACCTGTTCACTCTGACCGACACTTCCCAGACTCCGGGCTTGGGGAAGGTCAGGACAGCAGAGCCGATGCCGTAATATAAGGTGAGGCCAGACTCGATGTCTTTTGCGCCTTTGCATCTTGCCACAACTGTTGCCTTCGCCCGGGGAGCATGGCGACTATGTGTGCCGGTGACCTCTACTTTGATTGGAAGCGGAGCGTGAATGGGAATGATTGGGGAATACACAACGCTGTCCAGGCGGCACCCCACGGATGTCTTTTCCGACACAACCTTCATAGCCTGGCGCACCTTCTCGGGGAGGTTGTTGCCGGCGCTTCTGTAGACGACGGTGACGAGGACGAGTCCTATGGCGGCGAAGAGGACGTACCGCATCGCCCTCCGGGAAGGCAACACTACACAAACGAGACGGCAGGAATTATTCTCTATTCTGTATGTGTCATGGTGTCTCTAGCTGATGCAATGTTTATCTTACGGTGCCGCCACATTCCTCGTAGGCCGTCGCACGATTTTGATGCCGTGTAATAACTTTCAAGCTGTAATAACTTTGTATCTGTATTTGTATTCAAGCATTTTGTGCCAGAACCAACCACAAACAATCTAAGTCATTCTTTTCCGTAACAAGACAGATGAATATTGCAAGACACGTGCATGCATGGCTATCCCAATAATAGATTGTCCTATGTTTGCAATCGTTAACATCGTTATACAGGCTGAACAATACAGATACAGATCTACGGCATAAAGAGGCTATCTTTTAGTTTCAAAATGGAAACCTATTCAACCTGGTGCAATCAGTGCGACTGAATCCCTGCATACATAGAATACACCAGTGTTTTTAAGACACAGAGCTACAGAACTACCCTCTTGCTACTATTAGTTTTAACACGAGAACGATAGAGGAACAAACACGAGTACTGATTGTTATTACGTGTACTTACGCAAGGTTGTCGACTTAATCATTTTGTTCTCCACGGCACTGAGCAGAAAGCGGACCGGTGGTGGGACGGGGGGTGCTGTGTTCCTGTAACAGGCCCGTATGAATATAGTAAATACACATAAAGGGTCACCAAGGTCGTAAGGTGCAGTAAATCACTGCCATTGTTTTCTACAGACGCAGTGATAAGGGGTGTTTGTCTCCAAGCAGAGGTTTGGGTTTGGGATTATTTTTGGTGTGATTTTAGGCTGTTTTATCGGGCTTTCTTTTTTGCACTGGTATTGTTTGCGTGAAAAAAAAAAGATATGAGTGCAAAAAAAAGAAAGCCCGATAAAAAACCCTAAAAACAGCCAACAATAAGCTTAAACCCAAACCTCTGCTAGGAGAGGCTTGCAGAGGCAGGATTCAATCGCCTTCCAAGTGTACATGATAGATAGTATGGGATTCCCAATGTGTGAATGTGAATAGTAAAATTTGATTATTAACGTCCTGGACTTAATAATCTCTTATCACTTGTGGCTTTCTTTGTACCATACGTCTTTTTGTGACGATAGATTGTCTTTTTTTCGCATCAGCTGCAGGTGCCTTCGACCTGTGGCCATTGCCAAGATGCCAAGGCCCTTGACAAAATGTACTCAGCTGGTCTATCAAGTAGGAAAATAGGGTAGGTAAAATGCAACACGTGCACATTTTAACATTCTGTATTGTTTTATGATTAGAGTGACAAGAATTGTTCAAATGACTTAGAGGTCATTTATATATACGTGGCGAGCAGGGCCTGTAAACTCATGCGCAGAAGGACCCTTGCACCATGATACTTTTTCGTCACGCCCGTTTGTTTGTCGCTGTTTGCGTCTCGCTGTTACCTGCAAATCTGTTGCTAAAATGATATTTCAAAAACCTTACGTATCTGTATATATTGAGTGCAACGACTCACATACAGTTTTGCAGGAAATCACCGTAAGTTTGTGGCGTCGAATGACCGAGTGCACGTGGGTGAGCTAGCGCAAGATCTAGAGGTCACGGGTTCGAATCTTAGAATTCCTGGACAGGCGCTGTGTCCGTCAACTTGAAAGGCACTTTACCTTACTTTCCTCACTTCACCCAGGTGTAGAATTAGTACCTGACTTCGTGTGGGGTGGTGGAAGGAGAGAAATGGACTCCAATTCCCAATACCGTGGCCTAAACACAGTGGATCAACAACCCCTGCCCCTACGGCTTCAAATAGGCTAGCGCTATGATATGGGACTTTTACCTTACCTTACCTCACCTCCCGAGAGTTAGGCTTGACGCGGCGCTGAGTGTTTGAAGAATGAGCGCCGGTCGCCGTGATATGTGGTTGTGTTTTGTGTGTACATATGTTTGCGGCCTTGTCGGGGATTATTGCTATTAACGCCGCATTGCGCAGAATCAAATGTTAATCGCCAACACATCCGCAAGATGCGAACGGACATTCACCTACTGGCTGAACATGGATGGAAAGTTTACCAAGGCCGCTGTAGAAATATCAACTGTATTAAACAAAACGGTCAGTTACCGAAGTTTTATCTGAAATTTCAGAATTGAAATCCGGGTAACGTCATACCTCGTAAACCAATTGGCTCAAAAGTTTTAAAGGGGGCAATGGAATAGGGTTGATTCAACTTACTTTGTAAAGAAATGACCAAAAATTGACTCTTTGTATCCTCCTAATGTTACATAATGAAGTACGGTACGTGTGAGGTGAGGTCACGTGTTTGCCCTCCACACACACGCACCTCAAATTTGTTAGCCCGGGCTGATCATTAATCTTTTGATAACGCTGTCTCTCATTCCACAAAGATGGAAACGGCAGTACGTGTATCAAGAACAGACATATGCAAGATAAATTCAACGATATGAAACATGTAGAAATCACATATCTCAGAGTACAAGAAGACCTTTTAGAAAAGTTCTAAATCAAAACGTCCCATGTTCTTCCAGGTAAACACGTCATGGAGATACACAATTTTCAGAACGGAAAACCAATACCGTTTAGTTATGTTCACGTACGTTAAACAACGCTTGACCGGATGACTGACCTCCGTAACGACGCTTTCTTGCGTCACAGTTATTTGAAGCCACCCAGGACAAGATGTGATGAGTTGTTGGTCTCCGCGTTACTGTGAGCAATCGCCTATTATCAATCACATGATGATCTCAGGGTTTCACGTGGTCAAATGATGGAGCATCTTTCTGGGCACGATGTTTAACCTGAACAAATATTATCACCTCTCAATGGGACCAGAATGACAGGCCAGATTGAAGATTCCCTCACGACTTCAATGAAAAGTGGCCAGCACGCCGATTTTAGTTTTTGCCGAATAAACAGTGCCACAGGCTCAAACAAAGAAACAAACAAGCCATGTCAATGCTGGTCTCCTCTTTCTTCTGAGACCCATACCTTCTGAAATCTAATTCGTGTTTGGATCAACAATAAAGGTATCTGAGAGGAATGATTGATCTTCAGAAAAGCGTGTGTATTCTATTTGGTATGAGATACAGTCGAACTGCTAGTAATCACTCGAGTACTTGAGATGATCTAACGTTATATTGATGTTTCACTGGCTTCATTGGTCACATCAGTGACCGCATAATAAGGACACCGTCAAGGTTATGTAGTTTGGCCGTCCGCCACATTGTGTTGTACATATCACTTGATCAGTCTAGACCACAAAGTCAACCTGTGTTACAGCTGACAGAGGCTAAAGTTCGTGTGTGCTCTGCCCCACGTCACCCATTCTTCGTTAACGTGTGCAATTGGGGGTTGAAAATGGCGAAAAATAAAGTTCTCTATAAAGCTTACGTAATGGGCCTAACTTGTTACTACTATTGTTCACTTTCCCAAACAAGTTTTGGAAGGTGCTGGGACTTTCCCTTTTTTGAGATATTGACCGTTTATCGCCGTGATGTTACTTATATTTTGGTGATATCGAAAAAGCGTGTTAACCCACTGGTGGTGTCTTCTACACGGCTAATTCAAGAGTTCAAACCGTTTTTCTGACTTTTATCCAAGCGGAAGCCCTTGGCGTGCCTGTTAGTGGGTAACATTTGATAGCTCTGTCTGCTTTTTGAGAGAAATCACCTAATTTTGTTCCGATTAAGTTGGAAAAAGTGTGAACAAATCAAATACATAACCCCATCTTTTCTCGTGTACAAAAAATACGTGCAACATCCACTTCGTTTTTCGCCGGAAGGAAGACCAAAGAACTGTAGAATACAACGGTGAAAAAAGTTGGGATGAACCTATATATACGTAACCTACAGACGTCCTTGCATTATAGTAACGTAAGTCAATACTTTAGTAACGTAAGTCAATCATTTTCAATATGAAATATACAGTGGTTGTAACGATTCACTTATGTGTATACGTGGCACTAGGCATGCAGCCTACCTCTGTTTGTTCGAAATAAGCTAAATGCCATTAATAACTATGGTAACGTAAGTCAACATGGTGAAGTTGCTCCGCACTGACCACGTTACATTTTTACTACATGTCTGTGGACTGAAAGCCAATGAAGAAATGCAACTATCAAAAGGCTCTGATAGCTGTCAAATTTATTGAATACTGCTTATTTCATTAATTGTCCTCAATTACTGATGGTAACGTTAGCCAAAATAACAGACCGGACCGTCACGGCGTTTGAATGGCCACAGAGGTAAGAACTCACACAACTGTCAAATACATCGAATAGTGTGTATACATGTATCATTAAGCTAACTGTCCTCAACTATTAATGGTAACATTATAACAAACCGGACAGGTGTTCAATTAGCCACAGGAGACCCGACGCAAGTTCTGTTAACTGTCAAATACATCGAATAGTGTGTATACATGTATCATTAAGCTAACTGTCCTCAACTATTAATGGTAACATTATAACAAACCGGACAGATGTTTAATTAGCCACAGGAGACCCGACGCAAGTTCTGTTAACTGTCAAATACATCGAATAGTGCTTATACCATTAAGCAAACTGGCCTTTAAATACTCATGGTAACATTAGCCAATATAACAAACCGGACACATGGGGAAAAACCCACCCAAGTTCTGACAAATTTTAGTCAGATACTGTGTCACTTGTGGGCCACTTTCAGTGCAAAGCACTCTTCTATGTGTTGAAGTGTGGCCTCGGAAAAGGTGAACATCCTTTCAGACTTTGCCGTCGGAAGTGGCTTTGGAACAACGCAGAGCACGTCAGCCGGATCGATCCAGAGATCATCCTTCCTCTGTGGCCACTTGAACTTCTGTCCGGTTTGTTGCATGAACCGGACACTGTACTCTCCATCATCTACATCCTCCACTTCTCCGACGTACCAACTAGAGTCATACACCGCTGCCACGTAGTCGCCAATTCCAGCTACAGGAACCAATGCCTGGACAGGACCTGTTTTCCTGTTTTCCAATTTGTGAGTATCCCACTTACACAGACTTGTATCTGTGTGAAACCCATGCGAGTGGAAGCACTTCTCACAGTAGCAAGAAGTGGATCTTGTCTTGACTTCACCGGTATCTTCCAACCACCGCGTGGAATGACATAGTGCCAGGAATGGCTTTCACGCTTCCGTACTTTCTCGGTGAAGGTAAGTCTGGTC
>NW_017802491.1:1318386-1364349 GCF_001625305.1 Branchiostoma belcheri
CCGCCGTGCGTCAGCCAGGTGTTCCGGAGGTCGCCCTCCGAGCCTTGATGAAACACGATCTGGTCCCACGGCTTGACCCTCCCCTTTTCATCAGGCAAAGCCGTGAAGAGGACTGGATCACGCCCCTCTTTTCCCATCTTCACCTGGCCGACGACGTCTAGACGTGACCCTGGGCCCATAAGGAACACCACGCCCGGTTTCACAGTCAACGTGACTCCCGCAGGAATCTTCAAGCTCCCCTCGATGACCACGATGCCCCTAGACCAGGCAGAATCTTTGTCCAGGCCAAGAGAAGCTCCCGACACTTTTCTGACCGGAATGTCTGTGTGACGGAGGTCCACTGCCTCCACGGGAAACGTCTGAGAGCACGACTCCGTCTCGCTGTTCTCGGCCGAGTCCTGTGCGATGTACCTGTTCACTCTGGCCGACACTTCCCAGACTCCGGGCTCGGGGAAGGTCAGGACAGCAGAGCCGATGCCGTAATATAAGGTGAGTTCAGACCCGATGTCTTTTGCGCCTTTGCATCTTGCCACAACTGTTGCCTTCGCCCGGGGAGCATGGCGACTATGTATGCCGGTAACCTCTACTTTGATTGGAAGCGGAGCGTGAATGGGAATGATTGGGGAATACACAACGCTGTCCAGGCGGCACCCCACGGATGTCTTTTCCGACACAACCTTCATAGCCTGGCGCACCTTCTCGGGCAGGTTGTTGCCGGCACTTCTATAGACGACGGTGACGAGGACGAGTCCTATGGCGGCGAAGAGGACGTACCGCATCGCCCTCCGGGAAGGCAACGCTGCACAGACGAGACGGCAGAAATTATTCTCTCACTCGTTAAAGACGCTACACTTTGCCTAATCTGTTTGATTTGTAAATCTTGTAGCACGTACAGCATCATTATATGGGCTGAACAATACAGATACAAATCAAATCAAATAGCTAGGGTATCTTTAAAGTTCAAAATGGACACCTATTCCACCTAGTGCAATCAGTGCGACTGAATCCCAGCATACATAAAACAAATTAGTATTTTAAGACACAGGGCTACAGTGTATACTTCTTGATACATGTTACTCAATTGTTACTGTTAGTTTTACCACGTTAGTTTTGACTGACAGAGGAACAAAACACACATATACTGATTGCTATTAAATGTACTTACGCAAGGTTGTCGACTTAATCATTTTGTTCTCCACGGTACTGAGCAGAAAGCGGACCGGTGGTGGCACGTGGGGTTCTGTGTACCTGTAACAGGTCGGAATGAACACATAAAGGGTCACCAAGGTCGTAAAGTGAAGTAATTATAAATCACTGCCATTGTTCTCTACAGACGCAGTGATAAGGAGTGTTTGAAAAGTACTCTCCGCAGAGGTTTGGGTTTTGGCTTATGGTGTGATTTTAGGCTTTTTTATTGGGCTTTTTTTTGTACTGGTATCGTTGGCGTGAAAAAAATACAACTGTAAAACAAAAGAAAGCCCGATATAAAAGCCTAATAACACGCCAAAAAAAGTCAAAACCCAAACCTCTGCTTGGAGAGTATTTGTAATGGCATTCTGTGCTTGCAGAGGCAGGTTTCAATCGCCTTCCAAATGTACATGATAGATAGTATAGGAATCCTAATATGGGATGTGAATAGTCAAATGGACTAGATAATCTCTTATCACTTGTGGTTTTCTTTGCACTATACGTATTTTTTTGTGACGACAGGGTGTCTAAGCTTTGAAGTTGTACTTTCGACCTGTTGCCCTTGCCAGGATGTCTTTCCCATCTCCGACAATATCTAATCAGCTGCAGCTGGTCTCATCATGTACGAAAAAGGGTAATACAACGCATGTCAACATGCTTCATTGTTTTATGATTTAGAGTGACAAGAATTGTTCAAATGACTGAGAGGGCTATGTACGTGGCGAGCAGGGCATGTAAACTCATGCGCAGAAGGACCCTTGCACCATGATATTATTTCGTCACGCCCCTCGTTTGTTTTTCGCTGTTTGCTTCTGTAGCTATTACCTCAAATCTGTTGCTAAAACTTGATATTGCAAAAAAACTGTATCTGTATTACTATATATTGAGTGCAACGACTCACATACCGTTTTGTAGGAAAGCACACTAGAGTTTGTGGCACGTGGCCAGGCTAGCGAGATCGAGGGGTCACAGGTTCGAATCTTAGCATTTCTGGACAAGAGATGTGGCCGTGACAAAGGCACTTTACGTTACTTTCCTCCTCTCTTCACAGTAAAATGGGTACCTGACTTTGCGTGGGATGGTGGAAGGAGAGGAATGGGCTCCGCCTTCCAATACCGTGGCCTAAACACAGTGGATCAACAACCCCTGCCCCTACGGCTTCAAATAGGCTCACGCTATGTTATAGGACTTTTACCTTACCTCAACTCCCGAGAGTTAGCTCTTGACGCGCCGCTGAGTAGTGTTCGAAGAATGACCGCCGGTCGCCGTGATATGTGGTTGTGTGTTGTGTGTACATATGTTTTGTGGCCTTGTCGGGGATTATTGCGATTAACGACGCATTGCGCAGAATCAAATGTTAATCGCCAACACATCCGCAAAATGCGAACGTGCATTAACCTACAAGCTATAAACATGGATGGAAAGTTCACCAAGGACGCTATAGAAATAACAACTATATCAAACAAAACGGCCAGTTACCTGAAAGTTTTACCTGAAATTAACTTGATAAGAATTGAAATTCGGGTAACGTCACACCTCATAGTCCAACTGGCTCACAAGTTCAAAACATAGCAATGGGGTAGGGTTGGTTCCACTTACTTTGTAAAGAAATGACCAGAAAATTGACTTTTTGTATCCTTCTAATGCTGCATAATGAAGCTTCAACCACGGAATATGTGAAGTGAGGTCATGTGTTTGCCCTCCACACACACGCACCTCAACTTTGTTAGCCCGGGCTGATCATTAATCTTTTGATAACGCTGTCTCTCATTCCACAAAGATGGAAACGGCAGTACATGTATGAAGAACAGACTTGTGCAAGATGATTTCATCGATATTCAACATGTTCCAATCACATATCCCAGGTTACAAGAAGACCTTTTGGAAAAGCTCTATCTAAATCAAAACGTCCCATGTTCTTTTTAGGTAACACGCTATGGAGATATAACGTTACCATTTACAAAACGGAAAACCGTTAAGCTTACGTTGTTCACGTAATTAATAAGCTAAACGACGATTTACCGGATGGCACTGACCTTCGTAACGACGCTTTCTTTATAATGCGTCACAGTTATTTGAAGGATAAGATGTGGGTTGCTGGCCTCCGCGTTGTTGTGAACAATCACCTATCAGTCACATGATGATCTTGGGGATACACGGGGTCAAATGATGGACCATCTTTCTCGGGAGATGTTTAACCTGTACAAGCATCATAGGATCATGTGGCGTAACGGCAAAGCATTCGGCTCAGAACCAAGAGGTCCCGGGTTCGAATCTTGCCATGTCACCAATCTAGTGCCCTTGAGAAAGGAACTTTACACGACTTTCCTCACTTCGCTCAGGTGAAAATGAGTATGCCAGAATGATCATTAGCCAATACCTCTTGATGGGACCAGCTTGAAAGGCCATATTGAAGATTCCCGAATAAACAGTGCCAGAGGCTCAAACAAACAAACAAACAAACAGACAAGCCCTGACAACCGTCTTCTCTTTCTGGGACCGGCATCTGAAATCTAATTCGTGTTTTGATCAACAAATACTTGATCTTCAGAAAAGCGTGTGCATTTTACTTAGTGTGAGATACAGCCGAACCATGGAGGTATTCTTACTCCATGGTCAAACTAAACACTCGAGATGAATTGCCATCTAACGTTATATTGTCTTATTGATGTTTCATTGGCTTCGTGACCGCATACTAGGGACACCGTCAACGTTGATTATGAAGTTTGGCCGTCCGCCACATTGTGTTGTACATATCGCTAGATCAGTCTAGACCACAAAGTCAACCCGTGTTTATAACTGACTTAGGGCAAAGTTCGTGTGTGTTCTGTCCTCACGTACGCAACTCTAACAGGTGTCCAACTTTTCCCGCCAAAATGCTGCTGGGAGATCTCGCGAGACCAGGTAACCTTTGACCTGGACGCTGCAGGAGTCCACCTGCAAAGAAATGGCGGATTTCTACGATTTAAAAAGTTGCAGCTCTTTCACTCTGTTTTCAAAGACGTTTTGCTCGACTGACCCACAATGACGTTATCGGAGAAAGTAAGGCACATAATGTACCAGGAGAAATGAGTGTCGAGACACAAGAGACTTCTGAGGATGGGAAGGAAGCAGCGGAAAATGAAGACCAGACTTCGGCGCCCAGATCGGCGGAGGAAGGCGCGAGTGACTCCGAAGGTGGGTTCACGGAGTCGCCGAGAAATCCAGCCGGTCTCTCGCGAACCCCGACCTTCAGCGAGACAATGTCGGGCACAGAGAGCTCTGCACCCTCCCCTACCGTACTGCTGCGCGTGAAGAAGCGAGTGTCAAAGCGTTCTCGCCCGTCGTTTAGGTCCGTTGGTAAGCTTGTGCAGAAGATGGTTCGACATATGTCACTGTTCTCACAACTACAAAGCAAGGAAACTTCGACGGTGGGAAGCTCAAGTCCGCGCGAATCGGTCGTGTCCACGGAGGACTCGGGCACCCAGAGGAACTCTGTCATCTTCTCGGGAGGCAAGCTGCCCGTCCCCGGCTTGTCCGGGCTTCGAAACCACGGCAACACGTGTTTTATGAACGCTATCCTACAGTGTCTCAGTAACACCGACATGCTAGCCGAGTATTTTGTCTTGAACCAGTATAAGTCGGACCTGAGCAGGATCCGCCGGTGGAGGGACAGTACCAGGTTGAAACCTGTCACCCGCGGGGAGGTCACAGAAGACTTTGCCAAGATCCTCAAGGCACTGTGGTCCTGTCAGTACACCCCGAAGCTCACCAGTGACTTCAAAAACACCGTGGCCAAGTACGCCTCTCAGTACAGCGGCTACAACCAGCACGACGCCTTCGAGTTCCTACTTTGGCTGCTGGACAAAGTTCACGAGGACCTCAACTGTGCATCGAAGAGAGGGTACAAGAAAGCCAAGGTCTGGGATCATCTGCTTTTCTATACACATGAAGATTATATATTTCAATTTTTTAAGGTTTTACAATGATACGTTTCTGGTAAAGCAGTTAAGTTTTGTGGAGCCCTGTAACCTTTGAAGTGTTGAACTTGATACCTGTGTCACTTAAATGTGGGTCGTTCTTAAGACATGGAAGCCGTCCATAAAACAGCAGTAAGAGTTTTAGAAATATGTTCATGTATTTCTTTTTTGGAGTGCAGAACATTTGTGTTTCCTACATTTGTGGAAACTTTATATTCTCTTACTGAATTTCAGCTATTCTCCTAGCCAAGGTCCTTGTTCTCACCTATGAGTCATTGTTTTGGGAATTTTTGACTTGCATTCCAGAGTTAAATCTCAAACACAAAGGGTGACCTTCTGTTGACGGGACTGCTGGAGACATGTTGTTTCCATCTGTAGAATGTTTGAGGTCGCCAGATGAATTTCAGGTCAATGCTGTTCAAAGTGAAACATGTGGTTTTGGCTTCAGTGTGCGTACTTCACAAACATGTGGCATCGCAGGTGATATTAGTTTGACCTTAAGTACACCAAGTCCTGTATCTTTCATTCTGGTTGTCTTTTCACATGTTTTATTCACATGGCATAACATGTTTCCTGCTTTTAAATACATGTACAGATGTCCTCTCCATCTTAAAGAGGAAAGAGTCTTTCAGTCAAATTTTACATCAGGCCTTGTTCTGCCCAGTTTGCTGTGTGCAAATATCAAACAGCCATCAGCAAACACTTGCACAGTTGAACTGGTTACTCTGGCAGTCTGCAGCTTGAGTTCTATCTCTGCAGTTTCTCCCAGTCATATACGTTCACTACAGCTATCAATCTCTCCAGCCCATGATTCACTTAGCATGAATGGGTCCCCAGGAGTGCTACGGAGATTTAACAACCATTCCCCTTTCCACTGATGTCACTTAAGGACCCTGATGGCTATATTGATTTGTTGTAAGACCTGGAAAGCGTGCCAGCTACAGGGCCCCAGAGGCATTATAAACTTGAACTTTCTATCAATCTCGTCATTGTCACTTAGCAACAGCCCCGGGAGGCACGGCAACTGCGGTGAAGTTAATGATAAAAGGTTAGCGTTGGGTTTGTGTAGATTTAGAGGTGGAATCTAAGTATGAATGGCGTCGTGATGACATGTTTATTTTACAGCACGGCTCCCAGTTCAATCTAGACGTCATTGACACATGTTAGAATAAAGTCTGAATATTATCTCTAATATATTTTGTACTCTCTATTACACGTATTACCTTTTCAATGGAACTTAGAAAGCCATTGTGTGTTCGACATGACAGATCTAAATAGGCCCCTCTTCTGTGCCATTTTTAGACTAAATTAGAGTATCTGTGCTGACGTGGCCAGTGCTTTTGTGTTTCCTAATGTATCCTACAGGTATTGACAATCAAGCATTGTTCTACATCAGGGTTAGATACCACAGTCACAAACCTAGTGCCCCAATTTTCACAGCCTAATCCTGGTGTTTTGATCTCTCTCCATTTGAAGATAAGATCTCATCATGAATCATCATGTTTAGTACCTTACCATATTGATTACAGACATCAATAATTTATAGGGTGGCAGGGTTTGTTTGTAGTGCCTATTGTGTCCCATTCCAACCCTGATCCATTCATTAGATGATGACTCAGTCAAGTCTGGGTGCAGGATAGGCTGCCTGTTTGAACTGAGTGGGTGTAAACAGAGATGAGGTCATGGCGTCAGTTTTATTTTTAACCTTTGATTGTTATTAGTCAACAATGACTTGGTATGGACTGAATTCTGCCAAATACCAACTTCATGATATGAATAATGGATAAGAGGGCTCCAACTCTAAGACATGTAGTTAACATCTTTTTGTCTTCAACTGAATATTGATGCATATAAATTATGCACATTTATAAATGTATGTATTTTTATCCTTTCTCTAACATTTCTGGAAATTTAGGTCTACACATGCTATATTACATAGATAGATAGTATAATATATAATATTACTTATTACAAGGTCAGCAGGTTACAACAGAAGAAACATAAATTCTTCACACTCCTACATGAATAATTTACTGATCATTATGAATCTTATCTATATCCAGACATGAAATGCAAACTGAAATGCTGCTCTGAATTTTTATTTTCTGTGAGGATGGCTGGGTATGGACCTCAGGTCCCAGGGGATGTATCAGTTTGGTGATAGACAGGAGACTAGTGGTCTATCTTCTCTAACTAAAGAAGTCATTCCATACTTCATTAGGCTTACTGAAAGGGACAACCTACATTGTAAGTCAACTAGCTTCAATCGTTGGTAGTGGCTTCAGGCTAGAGGCTGGGCAAAAGTTGTTTCTTTTACATTGAACCTGTAGATCCTAGTAACCGCTACCAACCTGCAGGGTGGCGGACAGGGAGTAGCGCCCCTGCCCATTGAGGAGCTGGTTTCCCCGTCCTCTTACTCACGCCATACAAACTTAACAAGAAAGCGACCACCCCTCGCTCACCCCCCCCCCAATGTCACGAGTCTTCAACTTAATGAAGTTTTGACATGTACTTGAAGAAGAAGAAGACCTATCAATGTATAAGGCAGATTCTTTATCAGATTTTTATTGCACAGGCCTGCAGAACTGTACATGTACTTCACATTCTTTTAAAGAGATTCATGTAACATCTTGGAAAAACATTTGGGGTGAATGCCCTTTGGAGTGCTTGTTTTTCTTTTGTATCATGACAATGTACATAATTTATGCGCTTACTGTAGTAGATAAGCATACTTTTATATGAAAAGGTAAAGATATTTCAGTGCATGGATGTGAAACTAGGATAGGGAAAGTTCCTGAAGTTTTCTGAACAAGATACAAATTGTCGCAAATCTACATTTAGTCACAAAATTCGTAATCATTCACGATATACGAAGATTATTTAGAACTGGCTGGAATGATTTTATTGGTGTAGACTGTAATTATTTACTAACGTCAGTTGTAATTTGAATTCAGTTTGTAAAGTTTGTAGAACTGACCCTTTTTCTTACTCCCTTTTCTCTCTCTACAGCTTGGGCACAAGAAGTCATCAGACGAGCACCTGGCGGCAGAAGCGCAGGCCAACCACCAGAGGTGTAACAGCAGCTTCATGTACGACCTGTTCCAGGCGCAGTACCGTTCCTCCCTCACCTGCCCCTCCTGTCATCGCCAGAGTAACACCTTCGACCCTTACATCTGTATCTCCCTCCCCCTGCCCCAGCGACAGACCAGGGCTATCTACCCTGCTGTGGTTTACCACAGGAGAAAACCCAGGAACACCAGAATAGGTTTGTTTCCTCAGCTTTGCACTGTTTCCTGTTGGTCCTGTCCAAACTATTTGGTCAGGGACAGATACGGCATGTTTTGTACACAAATTACCCAACAGAGGATATGTAAAGGGAAGTGGAGTAAATCTGATATGTACTCTTTAGTCCTGTTTGTCAAAAGGGTTGTGTGTGTGCCTGGATCATTTAGGAACGTGTCTTATTTCAGTTTCACTTTTTACGAGGTATTGTGTGCCTCTCTGTGAATAACGCAGAGCCTTTTTTATTGTGCAGTACCATACAAATCATAAGTCATAAAGGTAAAGCAGTCAGTCCTTGACAGAGGTGAACATGATGCTTTTACAAAAATAGAAGCCTTTCTATGACTATGATATTGTATTTCTTGGCCTTTACTGTAAACTTTTGCAGGGACTTTACTTCGCAGTAGGAGGGAAAATGAAGCATTGCAGTGTTTTAAATTCACGGTTAAAGGAATAGTGAAATACTAGTACTAGTAATACAATGCAAAGTCATGGTGTCATGATTTTGCAGCGTAGAGGTCACAGCAAAAATAAAAGAACTGCAAACATTTCAAAATTTCCAGTACATAACAACATTGTAACAAAATTAAAATATACCATCAGTATATCAAAATACACTCACCTGTCCTATACTACGTTGTTGCATTCAATATAACCACGTCTTGTGCACACTTCGGTCTCATCATCAAGTGCAGTAACTGTAGACAGTAGTTCACATGATGTGAAGATCAAGGTCTCTCTGACACCTAATATGTATAGCTATAACATGTATACTCATCCTTGAGTTATTATGGGGAATTCTCACAGTGCATTCACACAAATATCTTATACTGTCATTGTTGATGTTTGCTATTTCTGAGACCTCTTGATGTCAAGTAAACATTATCTGATATGCCCAGACGGTGCCTACTGAATAACAGTTTGTTGGCACATGCTCCGTTGAGACTATATTGAGCCAACAGTCCTTGTGAACAAGCTGGATATCAGTTGTCTGTGGCACAAATGTGTGGACACTTGTTTGTGTAACTTTTGTGGTTGTTGCTGTACAGGAGTCAGCCTTCATCAGGACAGCTCTGTGGGTGACTTGAGAAAACTCATCGCAGACAAGGCCGACATTCCCTTAAACCAGGTATAACCAGCATATACTTGTTTACAATCACATATTTACTACCCGGTATGCCAGTAGGTTGTCAACCGTCTATGCAATCTTATCTCACAATCTGCAAAGTAAATTAACAAGAGTCTATAGGTTCTGTACCATAGCTTGTTTAGCTTGGTCATCATAAATAAATGTTTGGAACTGACAGCAGTCCTTTGTGCTGTATTTACTGACAGGAGTCATAAACAAGGGTTGACTATTTCAATCCCCAGTTTAATCAGACCTACAGGAACACTTGTTGTCTTTAACATTTGCATACAATACTGCCAGAGCCAACTACATAGCATACATGTACAATGTCTGTTAGAATGCCACATTGTGCAAATGATTTGAACTTCTGCCAGATGGGCATATTGGTACATGTATCTTGATATCCTTTTTTGTAATGTACACTTTCAAGGCTTCAACTTTGTGTAGGGGAATCTAATATTTCATTTGTGATGTCACACTAACCATCCCTCAAAACCCTCTGAGAACGTATCTGTATCAATGGCCAATACACATCAGCCACATAGTGCCCAGCAACATTAGGGAGCGGGCGGAAACTACAAGGGGATGGCACCCGGTACCCAGGCTAACCCAGGCTAGATACACATGATAGATAGTACTAGATACTATATGCTATGTGATCAACAGAAACATGCACTGGCAGAGACCTAAGCTTCACATGACTTCCCTGTTTAGTTTGCATATCAGTCAACATTTCTATATGAAAGAAAGATTTACGTACCACAGAAAAGGAAATCTCCAGGCCTGACTGAGCGCACCACTGTAAATACTTGTTGTGTAATGTAGAACATGTGGAAGACATATGCGTCCGTGACCTTCTTCCCTCTGGGGCCAGAAAGGTGTACAGTTGTGGAGATAGTCCAGGTATTATTCAGCCAGAGATAATCTGATATATGACCGGTTTCAACTTTTTCATGTCTTTTAGAGAATGAGTGGTATCATCTCTCTAGTTTTAATACTACATGTATCATATCTTTGCCTCCTATTGCAATTGGTTGTTTGTGTCGTAGCAGGGCAGGGCATTTTGCAGAGTTAAGCCAGTCAGCATTTAGGGTTTCAGTTTGCACTGACTAGCTGGTCACTGGAAATCTCAGGTTTCTGCGCTTTTAATGTTTAGTCAGCAAAACTGCTGTTTTGTACAGGCTTGAGTGCACTGTACAGAGTGTTGAAATGACTCATTTATAGTTTTATATAATTCTCTTTTAGCACCCTTTGATAGGAAAGGCTCTTGTGCGTTGCCATTATTTTCAAATTAGTCCAAATTTACAAATTCTGTCAGAGGGATGGGAAAACTTGTTTTTCTTGTTCATTGAACTTTTCATAATCATTTATGTGCTTTCTGAGTTCTAGCAAACTAAGCAAACTTTGTTGCTATTTGGCTGTGACTCAAAATAGGAATAGAGCCAGGGGTTGACATTTAAAATGTTTGGCATGGAAGGAGCAGTTAATGAAGTGCTGCCTATCTGTGTCTGACAGTTGGTAGAGGGTAGATTGTGCTGATTCGGCCATTCAAGCCATGCTGGTCCTTGAGATAAAAAGGTCTATTTGCATAAAACTATTTGTACTTAGCTAGATATGGTAACTTATTACTTCCGGGTTCAGAAGTACAGAAGTTGAGTGTGGCTGAGCTGTGGGTTTGGGTGTCCAGTGACGGGCAGCCTGACTGGATTCTCTCTGGAGGTCAAAAAGTCAGACACTGGAAATGGGGTGGTAGATTTTGCTGATTTAGAAATTTGTGAATGCTTAGCTAGATACAGTTTTTAAGTTTATTACTTCCAGGTACAGAATTAGTTTGTGTGACGGAGCTGTGGGTTTGTTTGTGTGTCTGCTGACTGGCAGCATGACTCAAGGTTAAAAGCTCAGACACAAGTAATTGGATAAACTTGAAGGTCACAAAAACCCAAAGTAATTCCCGGAAGTGTGAAAGCTATGATTTCTTATTTTTATCATGTGTTTTCCTTACTTGACTCTTGTTATTGAATCCACAGCTTGTGCTGACAGAGATCTACTTTGATGGTTTCCAACGCTCCTTCTCTGACGACCAGCCGCTGAGCGTGGTGCATGATGGGGACTGCATCTACGCCTTCGAGGCGCCGCTGGAGGTCACTGACCTCTCCTGCACCAATGGTAGGGAAAGGTTGACTTTTGCTTGTAACCTCCATTAATATTTATCTAGAAGGTTACAACTCTTACTGTGTACAAATAGGCAAATATATCAAAGAATGTTAAGACCTTAGAACAAGTAGTATAAGTTGATTCATCTATAGTCGTGTACTTAGGTTAATTCTGTTGTACCCACGTATGTCTAGTTATACCTATAGACCTTATAGCGAAAGTCGCTGTACTTTTGTTGTGTCAATATTATTCTTTATCCACCAGGTTACATATACATATATCTGCCACATTGAAAAAAAAAAGTGTGTTTGAGACATCTCTCATCAACCCAGTCATCAATTGTTTAATTTTTTTGTTTATCTGGTGATTGGAAGGCTTCTTTTTTTACTGCTTTTGTAGTTAAAATGGATTCTCTGCGGTTTCAGACGACACCCCAGTCCCAGCTACGTCTAACTCCCAGGATCCCGAGCAGGAGAAATTATTACTGCTTGTTGTCAACAAGACTGGTGCTGGCAAGCAAGGGAAGAGGTAACAATAATGTGTTTGATTTTTTACTATAAATTGGAGATGAATCTATATTATCTATGTACAATGAATTGTTGAGGAACATGGAATGTTTTTCAGCACATACTATAGTGGAGTGCCTGTATGTGAACAACAATTTTGAAGTGGAGCATATAGAATACAAAACTAAGACTCACATGTAAGAGGAAAGTTGTCCTACTGGGATGTTTTTGCTAGTCAAAATATAAGTGTGCTGATGTTATCTCTGTTGACCAGGTTTGGCCCGCCCTTTGCCCTTCACGTCCCACGGAACCTGACCTTCAGCGACCTTCAGAAGGTGTTGTTACACAGCATGGCAGACATGACGAGGGAGGGCATCAGGCCACAGGTAATTACAACTCACAACTGGACCAAACGTTCGATACATCAATATGCACTATAACTATAACTAGACAGCTTCAACCTTCCAAATGGGGAAGTGCACTTCTGTTACTGGTTACTGTACATGCAATGATTCTATTCATTAGAATGCTCTGCAACCAACTCAAAATCATGTGGAAATTGTTTCTTAGCACTTTTTAGTATGATCCATACTTCCACAATATTCTGAGAGGTGCAGGTAAAACTTGTCAAGTGCAGGTAATTTTCAATGTAACCTGCACCAGTGAAAGTATGCAGAAAAAGTATGTTAAGCCCTGCTAGTGCATCCCCAGGTATAGTGTTATTTATATGTTAGCTATATGTTATATGTTAGTACTCTATTTCAGTCATCTTAAAACAAAATTTTGTCCACCCTTCTGTTTGACAGGGCAGCGTGCGATTCCAGATGCGGGTGGTAGGTGGCCTTGCTGGCAAGTGCTACCTGACAGAGGACGACAACATGTGTCTCTACATGCCGACTGTGGACAAGTGAGTGGACACAATGTATTGTTCATGTATCTGGCATATCATCCTGTATGCTGTGCAATAGAATAAGCATGGAGTATGTTGTCAAATACATTGACATGAGTATAGTAGTTTTTTATTAGTTAAGTAGTAGTGGGAAAGGCCCTTGAATCTTCGTCAGTGAAGTCAAGCCAAGAGTAGTTTTATGCTAGCTTGACAGCTGCATGTATGTACTACATGACAAGTTAAAAATACCAGTAGGGCAAAAGATCTGGAACATGTACAACAAAACGAGAAGTCCATTTTCTCAGTGCTGACAATGTTGCAGACTGGATAAAGCAATTTCTGTCCTTATATTTCAGGGCCCTGTCTGGCTGTGGTTCTGGGGGAATGGAACATGTAAAGTTGGTGCTGGAGTGGGAACAGGAGACAAAGGCATGGTGAGTGTTCAGGGTGGTATGACCTGCCATTTTTACACACACTCTCCCTTAATATGTTTCGTCTAAGAATAAAGTTATCTATTACTGTGTTCAGTGAGGGCTGGAGGCCTAAGCATATGATTAGTTCTGCTGCAGTACTATAGAATGCTACTAGGGGGCCAATAGTTTAACTTGTCCACCCCATCCCCTTATAGAATAACATTGATAACTGCATGCTGTTGCCTCCCCAGCCTGTTTGGTAACACGTGTGAGGAGAAGGTAGAGGAGCTGGACAGTGTCAGGCAGCAGAGAACAATGCAGCAGCAACCTCTCAACGTTACCCTGTCTGACTGCTTCAGACTACACACCAAGGAGGAGAAGGTATGACTTAGATAAATAACATAACCTTGTAGAAGCACTGCCATTTGTTCCAATCCATGATCCTTAGACTCACACCTAGAGTCACATATCCAAGAAGTCATTTCTTAAAGTGATGGGAACAAATTAACCTTGGTTATTGCAGAAGACATTCTCAATACCGAAATAAACTTAGACTTTGAGAGAAACACGTGAGGTACTCAATGGGGGGATTTGTAATTTTCGACATTAACTAACTCTCTATTCCATTTACATGTCTACTTGTGTGACTATCTACTGAGTACACATCAGTCCCTTTCAGACAAATTATGATTTTCATGTAGCATTTTGTACTGACACACTGGCCTTGTGTCTGGGCTTGTCTGATTATCTAAGATGTTATTCCCTTTGAGATAACTTATGACCTTGCTGTCATTTTATTCTGACACAACCTGCCACACTTGTTCCTTTGTGATTTTGGGGTCTCCATCAGTGAAGTTACCTGTTTTCCTTCCCCTAGCTTGGCCCTGAGGACGGCTGGCACTGCCCCTTCTGTAAGAAGGTTCAACACGGCACCACCAAGAAACTCAGTCTGTGGTCCCTGCCAGACATCCTCATCATTCAGCTCAAGAGGTTCAAGCAGGTAAAGCAGGCCTCTACCTGATTAGATATCCTTTCAGTATCCTCAGTTCTTCATATTTTACCAGTCTTCCTACTTACCTGTCTCTTGCATGTGATGCATGTTATTTCAGATTTGTCAACTTTTACCAAGTACAGTTTGTGTAACAGAGTGAGAAGCATATACCTGTACAGATGTTGTATTGCCAAGACGATAACTTGTTTCTGCTTTCTTTTATTTTCTGTGTTCAATGCTTATGCTAGAGATATTGGAAATTCAATGCATATATCAAATCAGTTGATACAAAATTAACCTTCACCACATATGTGCACTTTTGGGCTGGTTAATTGATGCCTAAAAAAATAACATTATCCCATCCTCATGAACAGTTACTGTAACCTTCACCAACGTAGTTACTGTACTAGTACAGTGCCTGGCCAATTGGATACTCCCTTGTTGGTTGTGTACTGAAATTTCAGTTACCATTGCTGATTAAGTTTTTCTCGAAGGACCATGACGCAGCAGAGTGGTGTTCACATTCTGTCTTCATCTGTTCCTCCTATTCCCCTGCCTCCAGGTGGGGATGCGGAGAATGAAGCTGTACACGTCGGTAGACTTCCCCGTCTCCAACCTGGACATGAAGCCCCACGTGGCCCGCCGTAACCCCGGCAACAGTGGCGGGCTCGGCCTCTTAACCAGCTGGTCTCCATGGAGACGCCATCAGCACAGGACCGCGGCTCGCCACCCGGACTACTTCTACGACTTGTACGCCGTGTGCAATCACCATGGCAACATGACGGGCGGACATTACACAGGTCTGCTTACCATCTGTTGTTGTTATGTCTACCCGTTCCAAACAAATACGGTCAATGACCTGGACCAGACAATTGTCACCATAGTAACTGATGCTGTAGCAGACACCATGGGGTGTGGGCTAACATAGTCAACCAACTCTTTTGCAGCTTTTTCCAAGAACCCTGTGGACGGGCGCTGGTACAAGTTTGACGACACCAAAGTGTTGGGTGTGAGTGATGAGGACGTTCAGACGAGCGATGCGTACATCCTGTTCTACCAGAGCCGCAGCAGCCGCATGGGCTCGCTGTCCAGCACGTCCGGCAGCTCCACCTGCTCCTCGTTGTCCGACCACTGGGTCAACCGCATCCCCAACCTCCTGCCCAGGAGTGACGGCAGCTCGCACGATGATACAAGCGACACGGGTGAGTGTCTGCATTTGTATAGCTGGTCTAACTACCCTTCACTGTGTGACACATCACTGGCACTAGCTTCACAGGTGCACAGCATGGCAGCAGCTGGTTATATTACACTGAATGACCTTTGACACCTAACCTTTGCACATCTAACTGTAAGCGTTTCAAGATAGGATTCCCTAACTGTACTTTGTGACAAGGAGTACTAGGAAAAAAGTTGTTGTATAATGTTATGTTTGCTTGCATCCTGTAACAGAATCATATCATACAACTCTAGCTTCTCTGGGTTATGAAAGACTCAAGGCAAATATGCCTAACCCTTCCTTGTCATTTCTTCCTGTTCCCCCAGAGGACCACGGTGGGTTCAGTGGGGACAGCCGTCCGTTTGTGCGCAGTGTGCACGGCATGAGCGCGAGCGTCCGCTACCCGTCCAGCCGCAGCCAGGAGCTCCTGTCGGACGGGTGGGACAGCGGGAACTACAGCGACAGCGAGGCGGACAAGGCCAGCAACATGACCGAGTCCCGCGTCTGAACATGACTGACGACGGGGGAGATCAACAGTGGGGCTCCATAAACCCAGCCTGGAATCCATCCTGTTCTAGGTCCAGTTCACTCCAACGATCACTTCTGCATGGAATAGTGTTAGAATATGACAGAGAAGGGACATGTTTGTTCACTACCAATAACCTGGGCTCAACAGACATTATTAAAAAACTAGGACGGGATCAGCTGTTTCAAGAACAAATTGTTGGTCCCATCGGTTGAGTATGTTATTTCTACGTTGAACTTACGACCGTCTGTTACAACAGTCTTGGCATTTGGTTCTTACATCCTGCATCATTTTTGGAATCAAGTATTTCTCAAGAGCAGCGTAATGGGGGTGGAAATTTGAGTGTCTGTTCAAACCTTGTTACCATGCTTGTGTTTATCAGAAAGAATCAGAACTCTCACCCCAAATTGTAGGCAGATATTCAATAGCCAATCATTTCTCTGTTAACAGGTGGCATAGTATTTTCTGCAGGGATTTGATCAAAGGAGTGACCAGAGTTAGAATAGAGTGGATTTCAGACTACAATAAGCCCATTGTAGCCCTTACATTGTACTAGAATATTGTACTTACAAAGTCTGGTACCAAGATAGATTGAGAACATTTTTCCAAGATAGATGTCTACTATAGGGCCTGCTAATTTCAGGACTTTTTCCAAACTGTACCTCAAAATGAAACAGACAATGAAGGGACCAAAATATGTCACATATCTTCATTAACACTAGGAAAGCACAACACACTCATTACTATTTGCAGTGAATTTTGGGACCAGTTTTGATAGAAAAATCCTTTATCCAAGTACAGGGGCTTCACACTTTGCATGCATTGAAAGAACAGTTGTGTCAAACTTTTTATTATTTTAGGTTTCAAATTGAAAGTATGCACTGCCAAGGAAAATTTGATGTTGTCTTGTTTAAAACAGTTGTGGAAATTAACCTAAAAATTTGGTTGAATTTTTTTCATTTAGAATGTGACATTACTTGACAGGCAAACCCTCTTTAAAATTGTGGAGTTTGTTACTAAAGCTTATGGTTGAAGATATTGAAGGATCAGAAATGAGATTTTGTTCCTTAAATTTATGAATGACAAAGTCAACCTCAAAGCACATGAATGTGCTGAGGCGTTTGTTAATCTAAAGAAATCGTGCTGTGCACTTGAAGAAAAATTGTGCTGGGCACTTTTATTATAAATATAAGAGAATAATGGCATGAATGTTTTTGTTGTAAGTGAGGACATTGAAATTACATTTTTGATGTTAATGTGTGCTTCTAAGGTAGTTTGTATGTGGAAATTGGCAAATACAAATGTATGCTATCATGGCTTTAACCATCACCCGATCTAGTTGAATTTTTTTCGTCATGTGCTTTAATGTCACCAGTTTCAGTTTTACTTGTTTTACATTTTGCGCACTTGCTATTTTATTATGGGACGTTTGTCAAAGAAGTTGTATGTTACTGCATCTGACTTGGCTGTTACTTGAATAGGTTGATGCACACTGACTACTGTTGAATCCTGGATTGAGGTATGAGTACTTATATATGATATGAGAACTGGAAGAACGTAGGAAATGTTGCTAAGATGTGTATAGAACATTGCATATAAATTAAGCAGATGAGCTAATGTTGATTTGCTTTTTATCCAGCCTGTAAAATCAAGTGCCATTGTAATCAGATTCCAGTTTGCTTTGAGCTTACCCAATGATAATCAGTGTACCAGAGAGGTGGGAAAAGGAAATCTGATGGGATCTATCTACTAGATGTGCCAAAATGCAGTCAAACTGCGTTTTGTAACGTAAATGGAACCTTGGTATCTCTCTCTTTTTCTCTACATATCTTAAATTTATGGTGATGACAGAGTTCTTGATCTATTCTATTTTTCTATGCTATGCAGAGCAGAATGTTCTACTTAGCGACAACTTTTGTCCTTTAACTAAATGTGTAAGCAAGTGTTGACATATACATGTTTGCAGAAATGTCTTGTAATAGTGTATGATTTGATCCTAGGTTAACATGGAACTGACTTGAATGTGTGAAAGTCTGGACACTCCAGGATGAAATGCTTGTGGACTTTTGTCTCAAGAATGAATGTAAAGACATTCTTATAGTGGCAGCATGACAACTTCACACATGTTTGAGGTTCTTTAAAAGAACTTGAATTATTTTCAGAATTGTTTTAAAAGTAAGACATAACCACCATTCAAGGTAAATCCACATAGATGTGAAGATTGCTATGTTAAATGCATGATACGTGATATTGTGCTGTATTCATGAAATTTGTTGGTTTGCTTTTATCACAATCACCTACATATCATGAGCTTCAAGCAGCCTCCGTACAGCCATGCAGAAGCTGTATGTGCTGTCATTGCTTTTCATGCTTGACAATTGTATGCTGCATATTTTACTGACATTCTTTTCTGCACGGACTGTATCATTGTTATCGATTTTAGGATTTTGATTATGTATTTTACAGGAAAAAATGTTGGTCTCCTTTCACAGTTTAGATGTTGCTATTAACTTAGAGGACTGTTGGTCGAAAGTTGAGAAACTCTTGGTTTCTCAGATGACGAGTCACCGTCAGTTATCCCTGCGTTTTGTTGCAATAGGAATCGTGCAGCTGGTTTTGCAAAGTAAAAGCATTTTGATCTGTAACACGTGTTGCGTTGTGTTTATGTGTGAAATAACCTACGAGTTATGTATTCTGTGCGGGCGCCAGGATGCAATTGGACCAAGCATGATGTCAAAGTCACAGGGTGATCTTGTCCACACAAAAAAGAAACTTCATGAAAACTCATTGTGCTTTGGAGAGAGCTTGTCCAGTTACATCACTTACCGTAACTTATAATGTTAAACTCGGTAACGTTATGTTTCCCAACCACGATGATAAAGGCAATATTACGTCCCTGATTGGCGGGTAGCCCATATTTTCCCATGTTCGCAAATACATACTTGGTTTCTTGTCATAGTTACAATAGCATTGTGATGTCATGTGTCAAGTAAGAATGCCACTTTGTGCCGTGGCGTGTTTGTTAACCATTCCGAACTTGAGGCAAGTGAAATGCCGTTCTAGAACACATGCACAACAATTACAGAATACGTCATAGCAAACCGTTGCCATGTGGAATCCGGAACGCTTTTGAAACAACACAGCCCCGCGCAGGTTTCGAAAGCATCTCTTGTCTTGTCTACCCAAGCAAAAAAAAGCGGCATGGTGATCGACGGCGACAACGCTGTTGCCCTGCTGGACCGGGCGAGTCCCCTACCCGAGCGCCAGGTGCTGACTTACACGGACTTTGAGCGCCGCCAACCGCGGGAGGCTAGCCCGTCCTCCCCGCTACCGGGAGACGTGGTGTTGGTGGCCGAGAAGGAGAGTTTACCGGCCAGCAGATTTTCTCTCGGTCAGTGCAGGTGTGTAACATATGTACTACTAGTAAATATATAGACCATTCCCAATTATTCACACTTTATATGTACGCAATGAGATTGTATAATTCGTGTGTTTCTCCAGCGAGTACTTCCGTGATCACCAGTTCAGCACCATGGACAGCGGTGACTCCAGCTTCAGGCCCTGTTTCCGGCTGGATGGCGTCACGGCGGCAGCGGTTAGCGCGGTGGTTCACTTCTCCTACACCGGGCAGCTCAGCGTCGGCATGGACAACATCAGGGAACTGCTGCAAGCCAGTCGGAAACTCGGGGTGACCGGGATGGAATACCTGTGCTTACGGTTCCTGCGGCAACACCTTGATACCAACAGATGTGTGGAGGTGTTGAACATCGCCATCGAGTACAAGCTGAGAGCTCTGGAGGAAACGGCCCGAAATTACGTCATCGAAAACTTCAACGACGTGTCGGCTACTGATGGGTTTTTAAAGCTTAGCGTTAGACAGATATGTGCCGTTCTGGGGAGTGATAATCTGGACACTGACTCGGAAATTGAGATTTTCCGGTCCGCGAAGCGTTGGGTAGAGGCCGAGCCAGGCTCCCGCTTGAAGCATGTCGGGAAGGTGATGCGCAATGTGCGCTTCCCGCTCATGAACCGGTACCGACTGAAACACGAGGTTTCTAACGTGGACTTCATGAAGAAAGACCGCGACTGCGAAGCCATACTCCTCCACGCCATGGACTACCGGGCCGGCATCGACCATCACCGCGTGCACGACTACGAGAATGAGCGGACGCAGGTCTGTATCTGTATCGGTATGTATAGTCGGTTTAACCGCCGCCTTACGTTACGGAGTAACACACCAGCTTCGCAGGCGTGATGTGAATGCAGATGGTCATATTGCTTTGAATTTTGAACCTGTCCTGTCACACCTACATGTAACCTTTGCAAACTTAACTGCAAATGTGAGTGTTAGTCTTGCAGTGAGAACGCCCCTACTTTAATGAGAATAGTACCTTGTGGCAGCGAGTTGCACACTACGATCTAACTCAATCCGTGGTTGATAACTCTGCATGGCATGACTATATCATGTTTTTTTCTGAGCTGGTATTAGATACTTATCAGTTTGTACGTCTACCAGTTTATTGGACATTCCCTTTGCAGTTTGCATTTGTCTGTCTTTGTCTATGTCTCAGGTCCGGGGCGGTGCGGAGGTTGTGGTGGTAGCGGGCGGTGATTACGACGTTCCCGACCACGCTCAGTACAGCGACAACCTGCTGTACCTCCAGCCTGGACAGGACTCCCCCGGCCTGCTGGCCGACATGTCCGGGAACGTCACGGGCCACGCCGCCGCCGTCCTCGACAACTTCTTCTACGTGGCCGGCGGGTGTTTCGACGGCGGCCCGCCCAGCGCCGACTTTCACCGCTACGACCCGAGGTTTAACCGCTGGACTAGACTACCGTCCATGAAGCAGGGTCGGACGGGCTTCGTTCTCTTAACCCTAGACGGATGTATCTGGGCTATCGGCTCGGGTTACGAGATGCGCGGACGCATGTTTCCTATTGAAAGATACACTCCACACAAGGACAAGTGGGAACTGAAGTCCAGTATCGGCGCGCAGGTCCAGGCCGCGGGAGGAGCCGTCCTGAACGGTTACATCTACTTCACGGGAGGCATGGCGGGCTCGCACCGCGACCAGACCAGGAAAGACGTGCTGAAGTACTCCCCGGAGGGCGACTACTGGCAGGACGTGCAGAGCATGCGGAAGAAGCGGTGGGGGCACTCGTCGGTGGCGTGCTGCGGCAAGCTGTACTCCATCGGAGGCTGTAACGGAGCCCGGGAACTTCTGTCGTCGGAGTGCTACTCACCAGCCACCGACCAGTGGTCCGCCGTAGCCTGGATGAGGTAGAAAAGAAACTATCTGTTGGAATTGATGTGTAGTTGTTTTGAAATATGCCATGGTGAAGCAACGTTGGATTCTTTCATGGTGGTTTTCGACAGCTTTGTTACGCTTCATCGAGAGTAACGTTTACTCTCCGAGAAGAGTTTAGGCATGTTTTGGACTTTCCTTTTAGCTTTTTTAGGCGTTTTGTTACTCTTTCTATTTTGTCGGCTTTTGCGTTACCTCGAACCCAATTTCGTCGATAAGTGTTTGACCTTGTTGTACTTCCAATCAAGGACGTTAACCTTTTTGTTTTAATCTATCCCTCATGGCGTTGTGAAAACTAATGTTCTCCATCCACCAGGTTTCCGCGCCACCTGGCGGGTTGCACGGTCCTGCAGGACAGGATCTGGCTAGTTGGCGGGAAGAACCGTCGGAACGGCGCGCTGACGGACGTGTGGTGCCTGGACCCCCGCGCTAACAGGTGGTACCGCCAGGACACCGTGCTGACGGTGGGAGTAGCCGGCCCGGCCTGCGGCGTGCTGAAGATCCGCCCCAACAGGGAACCACTGGAGACGCTCGTGTGACATATACACGTCATGATACATTCCTGTATATACATTTTGAAGATGTTAATTTCCTTGGTGTTGCACACAATGGAAATAGAGTCGTGCAATGTCGATGGACTATTTTTATACGAATTGACTCCTGCTGTCACTGAAAGCTTATGGCTACAGACACGGGGTACCCAATATTAAACGACGATTAAGCGAAATAATGTTACATGGATATTGATGCATTCAAACATCAAGTTGATGAGCTACATTTGGTGTCGAGTTTTATTTATATGTTACTGCTTGCAAGCGACATGTCCTATACTCTGAGTTCATTTTCTGGCTTTCCACAATCCAAACGTCTGTGGTAAGGGTTCGACACTTCAAATATATGATAAGTTGTCAGGGTGAGGTTATAACTTTATATCACAAATAATGGAAAACATATACAGGTGATTGTAAAAACGGTGGAGACTGGAGACGTCACATATCGGCTCCCCACAGGCATAGGTTTCCAAGAGGGCCACCCAAATAAATACTGGTAAACTGTACACCGTAATATTTACCACTGATGGTTGGACTTTTGCTCAGTGAGGTTTACCTATACCTTTTTAGGTTACCAACCAATAAACCAACCAACCAACAAGCCAACCAATAAATGAATCAGCGCAGACATCCAATTGACTCTTTGGCATACGATAATCTGGGTATAAATATAAGTAACGTTAGATAAGGTAAAGCCCAAAGAGCATAGCTTTTGTTAATCTATTGCTTGCTCTCTCTCTAATCATAGGTGCGTGAGTGTCACTTATTATCATGAAGCCAGATGAAAAGTTCAATTTACTGGTCATCATTTATTCATATTCGCGGACTGGGTGGTTAAATGAACAATAGGAACTTATGACACCGTACGCTCGAGATCAAGGCGGATGTTATAGGCGTCTTCACATAAGGCGTCTGCACTGTTCGGCTAGCTCGCCTGGTCGGGGTTTAGACACGGGCACAGTCTTGTTCAAACACGCCCAGGTAACGTGACATACTGGTAATCTAGACATAGCTGTAGTTCCTGCGCATGTCGGTGATGTAATCGTTAATGCCCAAATTTGGTGCGAGACCAAATGATACAGGGAAATCCCCTGACTCATTACCTCCGGGGAAGGAGACATCCTTCCGCGAGGAGGTTTTACTATTGTTCGAAACATTTCTGTCAGCAGCTGTTTCTCGCGATCGGCTGGACGGATTGGTCTGTTGTTCGGTATACGTATTGCTGTTGGGCTGCAGATGATGCAGAACGTTTTTGTTTAATTGTATATGTGTTTATGGGCGTCGAAATAAAAGGTTTTTAAGTGCTCCGGACACCCCCGCCATGCTGAAAATGGAATTTACCATGTTGTTAAGGAATGGGGAGGTTTCAGTTTTGGGTCTTACCATTTAAAAGGGGTCAAACAGAGGGGTGTCTGCTTCCGATATGTATTTTGAAATATTATCGCAGTTGTATCTCGCGTTGGGGTAGACTGGACTCGGTGTATGTTCTTCTAATGGGCTGTAGATGGTGCAGGTTTTTTTGTTTTTATTGTATATGTGTTTTGGGGCGTAAAAATCTGAAAATGGTCGCGCGCGGCGCTGGGCTGGCTGCCAGCGCAACTTCCGGGTGGGCCAATGGGTCAGGGGTCAACGCCCTCTTGCGCAATCTTGGATGTTTTCGGCGTATAGTACGACTTCTTAACTTACAAATACCGTGGTATACTGTCTCAGACGTTCTCGACATGCATTTTTACCGTGGGTACATGGTATGGGCTGCAGATGAAAATGTTGACCAGTCCTGTATTAACACAACCAGGAACGCTAAATCTAACATAAAATTCAACACCATCAACTATACAGAACAAACAACATGGAAAAATATACAATAAAAAGCCCGGAGGTATAAAATCTCAGATTTTACTTGTTTAGTATATAAGCAGTCTGTTGCGCAGCTGAAAAACCATAACATGCGCCGTCTTCATGAGGAACGCAGGTAGGTCAGACCTGTTGGGTTTATACTTTTACCTTTACAAAAATAGGTGGGCTGCATGCACAAATCTAGAGATTTTTAGCTTCCTCGAAAATGTTTATCATGCCTTATCACGCTACAACTTCTAACCGTGTAATTTGGACTGTTTGAAAATGCTTTTGCCTACATGATTTGCACTCAGGTCATCTTTACGGGGCCTCCGAGTTTCGTCAGTTTTCACGCAATTCATCAATCCGCACTGAGACCTCAAATCAGCCTAAAATGAGGGAGTATCAGAGGGAAGGTGTGAGCTAGTGGGTCATCGGAGGCAGGCGAAAGTATGGACTCCGAGACAGCCAGGAAAAAGTGAGTCCACGCAGCAACACCTCTGTGTTTACATCACATGATGTCTGACTATATGTGTATAGTGTATACATACATCTAGAGAGAATGTAGTATTATGGTGAAGTCAAATGCATGAAGTGATTAAATTTATAGTACCACACTGCTGAAGTGTGCCACCCTATTGAGCTAAGAATTGGAACTGAAACAAGGGAATGGAGGGATGCATTTTACATAAACCATAACCATGAGGTGCGCTTTGGGGGCGTTTAAATCGAACTCAGTTAACAACGACACGTACTGTGATTTAACAATGCGAAGGGAGTAGTTTGCGACGAAGTCACGCGACGAAGTATAAATCGTGTGGCAATAACGAAATGTTTGGTGAGTGCCTGGTGCATTTGGTAGAAGTGCTGATAAAGTTAACCTCATTGTTTCTACGTACCAACAGAAAATTTAGTGTGTAATTCTTTGTTCCGCTTCGATTGCCATCAAAACATTGGCTGGCATTTAACTCTGGCAACCCGACAACAAAAACATCACGCAACAGGTCCAAAGTCCAAATGAGTGTAACAAGCTGTAACTTGTCAATTCTAAAGAGCTGCCTCATGACTTCATGACATATCATTGCTTTCTAACCATAACGAATCAATGTTGTGATTTTGCTCTCAGTCTGGTATACTATTCGATATTACAAACATATTAGGATGTGGTTGTTGTTGTTTAAGCGGTCCCATGATATATAATGTCAATATTATGAATCAGGCACAAAGGTTCGTGTTGAGCACAAAGTTCACTGTACAATCTCCGCCCAATAACAACTTTGTTCTGCTGTGTTTTTCAGTCAGGAGAGAGCAATCCATAATCCAGACAGTGCAAACTTTGACACTGCCTTGACTCCAAAGGCTTTGCAGGTAATAGTTAATCTATAATTTAGCTGTCACTAATCTGTAACAGTGCTAACTGACTACTCTCCAAGCAGAGGTTGGGTCGATTCCCGGTTGTGACCTGCTCGCCCCTTTCGGTTTTTACAAATCTACAGAAAACTGAAATTAGTAAATGATGAAGAGAAAAATGCATTATTTGTATCAGTATATAGACTGTATCAGTTTTGATGTTTTCCTTTGTTGCCACAGGTGACTCGCACAACAACTTTCCATATTCAAAATGCAGAGAAGGTGTACTGTCAAAGCGGTAGTGTAAACAACATGATGATGGAAAAGCAGGATGAAGAACGGCAGCCAGTTGACCAGGGTATGTTACATTTTGTGCTTTTCACTGATGTTGCAGTGATTTCAATCACACAGCACTGTCACCAATGTTAGAGTCAATGATTGGAAATAACCTTTTATTACAAGAGCTTAGAGTAACAGTCAGTTCATCCAGAAATTTTTCACAAAGTTTGCTCTTTTAAAGCTTAAGTACATGTATGATGAACTTAACTGACCGCACTCTAATGTATGTTACAGAAGGCTCCCAGGAACCATTGCAGGGACAGGGAGGCCCTCCTGTGAAGTTAACACAGGTCACACTGAGGATGCTGTCCATGCTTGCCCTCTGCAAGCCAGAAGTCCCACTCCCAGTCAGGGTCTTACTTCACATTGAAAAGTGTGCAGTCAATGGTGTAAGACACAGGGTAGTTAGTAAGGACATGCATCAAAGTGAGATAAAAGACATACTGAATCTTAGCTGTGACCCTTTTGATGACAGCAATAGCAATGAGATGTTCTGTATCTCACAGGGAAAATGTGATGAATATTCGTTGAGTTGTTCTCCTCAAGCCTATCATTATCCTGTCTCTGATATGGAAGAAGTCTTTAGGAACTGCTTCTGTGTGGAAGATGATAAAGACTGGGACTTGTTGAAGAAACTTTTGCCCCATCTTGATAATTGGTATTCTCATGCTGAAAAGTGTGGTGTGGAAAGGGAGTTGCCCATTGGCTTTCTGCGTGCTTGCTTGCATGCATTTGGAAAGTTCCGTTGTGATGGCTGGGGCAAAAGAGCCAAAATGCTGGCTGATAAATGCATCAGGTATTGTGAGAACAGCGGTTCAGATGAGGTAGATGAGAAGGAACGTACTCCGTGAAATTGGTGAGTACTACAGAAAGCTGGGGAAATACGAGCTGTCTGAAAAGCACCTTAATGCAGCCTTGGAAATAGGCAAAGCTAAGTCTGACCTAACTCTTCAGATTACAAGAATGTATCTAGCCAGATGCAAGGTGGACAAAGGGGAGTATCGTGAGGCTGAAAGTCTGATAGACGGCTGTCTATCATCCCCAGATGTTAAGTCTCTTGAGGAGAAGACTGAGCGCCCATACCTTAGAGGCAGAATGTATTTTGAGAAGGCTAGGTGTTCTAACAGGCTCCACAAGTACACTGAAGCCTATGACTTCTGCTCCAAGGCTGTTACGGTTTCAGGTTCTGACAGTTTTAGGTACCCACAGTATGCAATGTATTGTGCCTTCATCTTGGTCCAGAAAGAACTTAAAACAGACAACCCTAATGAAGCCGTGCTAAATGAAGCCCTGGGAAAGTGCGAAAGGGCAAAAACTATCATGAAGGACAGGCATGGGGATAACCACCACCAAATGGCTCAACTCCTCTGTATTGAAGTCAAAATTTGGCTGTCAAAGAAAGACCCTGAAATCGCCTTGCTGAAGGCTAAAGATGCACTAAGCATCACGAAACGAAAGTATGGACCAGACCATAACAACGTCGCTAAAGTCTATGATCTTTTGGGTGACATTCATTGCCAGAAAGGAAACATGCAAAAAGCTAACAAAGCTTACAAAATGGCAATATTCATTTATGGAGAAGAGCACTCTCATTCTGAGGACATCAAAGGCAAATGTGAGAAACTGAAGGAGAGTCAGGGCAATTCTTTTGACCCAAAAGAATGTGACAGGACAGAGCTTGACAAGGAGCTAGTGAAGTGAAGCCTTAACTTTTCCATTGGCTCTAAATCAACTTTGAAAGATGTTTTGGCTTTTTGGTTCACTGTAAATGGAGAAGTCCCATCCCTCATGTACAAAGTGTAGATTAATCAGCTTTGTAAATATCACAGAAAGACAAAGCCAGAGATACGTTCATGTACATAATCAAGATCAGCAAGTGTTGTGATCTCTTCCACGAGCCCATGTGGTGCATCATTCATATTGTATAGCCACTGTACAGCAGGAATGCCACATTGGCTGATGTCAATTAAACTTAGCTTTTTGTGGGAAAATTGGTATTGAAAAGCCCATACATGGTTTTACAATTGGCAGGTATAGGTTAATACATAATGATATAAGCATAGTTATCTGTTAAAGTCTAGGTGTTCTTAGTTCTTACACTTTTAGTTTGAAAACTGCCATGCATTGACATTGTACATAGCAGGTAGAGTAGAGGTTTGCATCCAAACTTTACACAGGCATGTTAATAATGTGGCCGGTTTCAGGATAATCTGTAACTCCTAAAGACTTTGTCCTTTTTATATGTATAGTGTACAGTGATATAGAAACATTGAGCCAAGTTCCATAAGAACAAAAGCTTCTACTGTGCCTTTATTTACAAATAATTCATGCCAAATTTGCTCTTCCAAATATTCACATATTCTAGGAATTGTTGGAGTTTAGATGGTCTATGCAACTTTGAAGGTTTTAATTTTTACACCCTATCTATACAGTGAATATGTAGAAGGCTGACTGAGTTCATTATATTCAATAACTCTGTACACACAAGCTAAGTCTAAAACATAACAAAAAAGTAAGGTATAGTTGCAGCTTTGAGGCATTTTTAACATCCATCTGTAAATCTACCGTAACATAAGTTGACCTTGAATGTTTATACATTTTTGTACATGACTTGTACATAATGTTTGGTGAAGTTGAATTTGTATTTCTGAAATAAACAATTTGTCTGAAGCACAGAAAAGGATGCTTGAATCAGCAGGGTGCACACAAAGACAACGATTAGTGTATAAAACAACATAGCCTCTATTTGTCATTTATAACAGATAACTTCAATGGTATGTGGGTCTTACTGAGACATCAGCATGACTTGGGGAATGGACAGGAAAGATAATAGTCCTATGAACAAGACTATAGTACATTAACAGGATTAGAAGTCATCGTCGCTGCCGTTCAGGTTGTTGCGATTTCGCCTGGGATTGGCTGAGATCTCTAACTCCTCGCTGTCTCCGCTCTGATCATCATCATCATCATCAACGTCGATCTCGCTGTCACCTGAGGACAGCGTCTCGCTGTCATCCTGGGGACAGCAAAATAACATGACAGTCAAATGTTGTCAATACTGTGGACAGTAATGCAATATTTAATGTCACAGTGAGCGTATGTTCAAATTATTATCTTAGTCTTAGAGCGTGGGTACTTGCAAAATATGTCTTTTATGCATTTTATAAAATGAACTTACATCATCACTGTCTGGTCCTGTCATGCTGCCAAACACTCGCTGCTGCTGTTGGAGTTGTTGTTGTGGATCTGCAAATAACAACATGGGCAACACACATTAGTCTCAGAACTTACAGGATGAAGCTTTTCTCAACTATATTAAGGTAGTACAAATCCTAATCCCAAAAGTCCTCAAATTGCATCCTTAAGGAATGCATGCCGAGCATTTCTGCATCTAAGAACATAGTCTTGGTTTGTGAAAATCATTATTGATGTGATGACATGTAGCATCAACAGCATACATGTACATGTACGTGAAGCAATAGCAAGGGACTTACTAGTAATGCACATTACACCTACAGATTATAGCAATGTCTACACTTCAAAACTCTCTAATGTAGACGGGTGACTTTAAAATAACTCTTCCACTTCGGGACCATTTATTTAGGATGATTGCACTTTGGCAAAACACAGAGGCAGCTCCTGGCTACATCAGCTTACCAGCCTTCTGTCCTCTCTTCATCTGCCCTGCTGTCATGATCTCATCATCCTCACTGTCATCCTCATCATCATCCTCCTCCTCATCCACCATCACATCCTCAAACTCATCATCGTTCAGGTTGATCTTGTCTGTCTCTGTCTTCAGCAGGGTCTGCATCCTCTTCAGGGAGTTTTCTGTCTCCTGTGGGGCAAACAGTAATATACTTTAATATGTGCTGTCTTGCATTCAGTACAGAGTGAAACTTTAGCCAGCGACATTACGAGCCAACATAAACTACAGTGCACTATAGTTTGAATATGACTTTTTGTGCTACACTATTGTTTTGACCTGGTAAAAACCTCCATTCCACTCCTACTGAAAAATTAAATCCCAGCAAAAATATGTGAATATACAGTACAGTGCGACCAACTGGTCTACCAGAATTACCATCTGGCATTAAACAGTTCCTACTAGTGTCAGTAGGGGGCACTATTCCATTGCTACTCGTGAGTACCACCTGGTCCCCACTGACCTTCAACTGGTCCTGCTCCCCTCCCCAGTTCAGCTTAGGAGTCACACAAGGGGTCAAGCATGTTAATAGCCACACACATCACACAGCAATGCAGAAGATGAGACAGCAATCATAGCATGACAGAGACAAGTAGCATAGGAAATACATATAGCAGGGTATCAGGCAAGATACAACACAGTCTTGACACTGCTATTAGGCAAGTTAAAAGTTAGAATTCAAGAAACAAGCTGGAATGAGACGTGACTTGTAGAATTTCCAAGAAGATGTAACAGAACTCAGTCGCCCCTCCCACCTCAAACTTGTCCTGCTCCGCACGGTTGTGTTCCTCCAGCTGCTGCTCCAGGTAACCAAGGTTACCGGAACTTCTGCAGGTACGACTGGAAACAGGTGACAACACATCAGTAACCAGCATTTGCTACAATGTACCTACAAGTTCTTCTCAAGTGATAGATGATTCTAACTTGATGGTGAATTTTCATGTTTAAACATTGCTATAATTGCCTTTGATTCCAGAGGACATGTATAAAAGTTTTTCCAGCAGTAGATAACTGTATATGATACATGTATCTAGTGTTAAGCTAAACCACCAAAAGTACATTTATCTATTGACAACAAAATATTGAGATGTGTATGGACTGTATAGCACCTACAAAGATCAGGCTACTACCATAGATACCTCATATTGTTTCTGTAAGTCTTCTTCCAGTCTTTCATACTCATCCATAAACGCTGGCCTGTAGGGAACAACAAAATAAACACTGAACACTTGCCTTGAGTGTTATCAGGCCAGTAAAGCAAATAAAGGACATTGTCATCAGGAAACATGATTGTTGTACTGCAGTGATACAAACTTCCTTCCAGCTGTAGAATCTGTTCTTTTTTTCATTGATGTGGACAAAGGCATGTGTCTAGCTGTATTCTACCGTTGCTTCCAACATAACAGTACTGAGTCTCTCTTTAAAGAGAGTGAAACAACAGATTTCAGACCTAACAATGAAATGATGATTCACCTGACAGACTGTAAGGTCTGTAGTCTTTTCCTGTTCCTCTCCAGTTCAAGTTTCTTCTTGGAGATCTTGGCGTCGAGGTTTGCCTCGTCTGACGCCACGTTGTTCAGCATGTGTTCCGTCTTCTTGATCTCCTGTTCCACGGCGCGGATGCTCACCTTCAGGTGCTTCTCAATCTCATTGATCTCCAGAGGTTTGTTGATGGCCACTGATCTTTGCTCCTGTGGGTCAACAGAAAATGCAGGACTTAACAATAGCAAATTATCCTGAATTTCCTGAACAACTTGACAGATACGCCCGTGTAGTTATAATTAAAGCACAAGGAATCAGGCCTTCTCTTCCTTATGGGGTATCAAGGCACAACAAGTGCATGCTAGCCATATTCAAGTTGGAGTTGGATTTTAACTGTATTGAACTGATGATGTACATTTGTAGTGTAGTACATGTACATTCTTGTAGTTATACATGTAATTGATAGGCAGGACAGAAAAGCTAAAATGCTAGACCAAAATGAAGAGAAAATTAAATTTTCTTACCCTGAGCTCCACTTCTCTCCCCAGGAGATCATACAGCGATGCTCCTTTTGTTGTGATTTCTGATGCCAGCTGTCGAGAGGCCTTCAGATCTGCTATCTGGGGTTTAAGTAAAGAAACAGGTTTATTGCATCCATATTTCCATGAAACAGTTATCTTGAAGTGTCAAGGAGGGCAACAAGAATAGCTGTCCAGTCATTATGTCTTGAAATAAGGAACACTCATGACTACATTTGCATGCTCACTCAGATCAATAACTTGACTGCACTGCTGAAGTTTACCACAAACCATATCCATAATTACTAATGGTTTCTGGAAATAATTTTGTATAAAAATGGAGAGACTGTGACTGTATATGGAAAGATGGCCGTACCCTTGAGCTGATGTCAAAGGACATTGCTGTAGTCTCCTCCTCCTGCTCCTCCTCCTGCTGTCCAGTGTTGGTCTTCATGGCATTGTACAGCATTGCGGTCACCTTCAGCAGTTCCTTCACAGCATAGCCGTCAGCCTGGTACAGCTTCTTAGTGTTCAGCTTAATGTGTGCCTTGGTAGCCTGCACGGGATGGGATCAGTGGCATGTAGTAGTTAGGACAAGTAGTGTAGTTTTTTAAAAAAACAACTCTTTCTGTGATAAAGTCATAGTATACAATTGCAGAGAGGAAAGATCTGCTACAAAGATTAACACACTTTTTCTTTTTCAACTGATTTCAAATGACGTGTGTGTAAAAAGTGAAGACAGTAACGACAAATGAATCAAAATTCCATGTTTATCAGTATCTTTAATAGGAGATATTAGCACTTTAGTATTAGTAAGTGAAAAACTTTCCTGTGTGAAGTACTTACCATAAACTGTGCAACAGACTTGATAAAGATGACTCTGTCCTGTTCTGTGTCCACATCCATGGGAAGGTCAGCATTGGGCTCATACCTGTGGTATCCAAAATGCATGTTATAAAGATGTATCTAGTATGTAATTGTTGCTATCATAGTTTCGTACTACAGGTCTTTACTGTGCATGATCCAATTCTGGTGCACAGTCCCATGCAAGGAGTCCATACCTTTGTTCCTTGTAATACTTATGCTTCATCTAATGATAAACTTTAAAATAGACATTTAATGGAAGTATCAACATCACAACAAAGCTTATACCATAATGTTGTTTATTTACATGTTATTATGATGACAAATCCTTCTTTACCTTTTGACAAGCCAAATCAACACCTCTGCCACCAGTGGAAAGTTGGGAGTGCGGAAGTTCTCCATAGAGATGAGCCTGGGGTACCCTAAGGCCCGCATCATCTCTGTAAAGTCTGGCCAGGAAAAGGGGGAAGATATGTAGAAAACTGAGCAACAAACCTCCTTTCCCTTCTAAATATTTTTCCTTACTGTGACACTGCTTATGATTGAAAAAACTTTGAGATGAGGTATTTTCGATGCTATCGAAACTGTCTCTTTGAGCAGACAGCTGTCTTCGATAGGTTGAGGGGCTGACCTGAGCTAGCTATGGATGAGGATGGGGAATTTTTACTATTTTTATAAAATCTACAGGGACATGTGTGTTCTGTAAAGTACATTAAACTTTCAAGATGTAATTTCTGAGGATGATCCTGGCTATACCGACCCTAAAACCTTCCTCGTAGCACATACAGTTGTATCATGGCAACGGTAAACGTTCTAGTAGCGACATGCCCCCCTCCCCACCTGAGAATCATTTTGGACAGCTTCAATCTACAGCGTTCTTGGCAACGTAGCTTACAAACAATTTGTGACAGAAGGAGGTATTCTCACTATTAGAATTAGTTTCGTAACTGTTAACACAAAATTTACGACGAAAGGCTTACTTCGAAGATCTCGGTACGACATCTTGAGGCCTTCTTCGCCGCCACTGCTTTTCTTGAGCCAGGAATTCTGCACATGCGCAGATGGCACTCGGGCTAGTAACTGCAGTTTTATTACTAGCCGCTAGGTAGGGTTACTGAGCAGTGGCATGAGAGCTGCACGTTTTTGGTTCATAACTGATATTATGATTGGAAAGCCCATATCAAGGATCAGCAAATATCAGAGACAAGAACAAGTTGCTTAGTATTGTCATAAAATGTCTTTTATTTTCAATTAAAACATACTCTATTACATGTACACATGTTTCTAAAATCTATCCAGTCGCTTGAGTACTAATCTCCATGCAATTTCCTTGTGTATCAGGTTCAACTCTACTTTTTCTCCTTTGTTCTCATCAAACCCTCTAATACTATTGTTGTCAAATGACACTACATTTGTATTGTTTTCTGACAAATAGGACATCTATGAATTCAATTATCAACGTTCTGGCAATAAAATTAACCTTCCTTTCTCAATTTGAGAAGGGGTAATATACATTAGTAAGTAGCTTCCATTAACTTGTCAAAGCTGACCTGACAAGTTATTGAGAATAAATAGATAAGCTTTACTATCAGGTGCTTTTCTATTCTTGTTTGAAACTTTTCTAGTTTGTAATATCTGTTTTGTGCTGTCACCACTGTCTTGAGATGGACAAGCGTTTGCCTCATACAAGGCCTTTATTTCTTCATTTCTTGAAGCATAGACTCTTGAGCCTTGAGTTCCTCCATCTTTAGCCCAATAGCCCTGATAACATCATTCCTCTGCTCCTCTGTCAACTGTTCCAGGAGTTGATTATATAATGCCAATGTCTCTTTGACTGCAGTCGTTGCATCTTCCAGATCCTCGTGGAAGTATATTGTCCCCTTAGCTGCAGTCTGTACAGGAGGAAAATGGGGAATGTCAATTAATTTGCTATAGGTCATACAATTCAAACATTTATTAACATATACTTTTTCATCCTCCTTATTTTACCAGTGGCTCAACCATGCAATGTACTAGTATCTACCCACTGATAAGACAGATTTTTTGTAAGGCTGATACTGAGTGATCGGGCTTGGGCTCATACTAGTCATAGGTGTGCACATCATTCATCAATATGGACATCATACTCTACTCTTCAATGAATACCAGCAAGCAGTGCCTCCTCCAATCCAAACCAACTTACAGCGTCTGACAAAAGCTCCCTAGCTTCCATAAATAAGTCAGTTATTTCGTCAATTTTCTTCTTGATTTCTTGTTGGCTGAGCCCTCTTCCAGCACTGGACAGCCACCTGAGTGTGGGAGTTGTGGGAAGGAGAAATCTAGCAGCAGCATGTCCACAGACGCTCTCCTTCTGTGTCCTGTCCATCTTGCGCGTCCAAACCCCAACTACCCCACAGCTAATCGCTCTAAAAGAGGGATATTTCAAACGGTGCGTTATACACCTCGAAGAAGCAAATTTCTGGAGCAGACCACATGACAACTTCACATTGACCGCCGCCATTTTTTTCGTAAAGTAAGGAGATTGTGTTATAGTAGCTCTGGTTGGTCTAAGTAAAATAGATCTGACCAATAGCAAGTCGTGTTCTATTTTACTATCTACATTACAAAGCATGACGGGAGCGTTCCTGGAACAAAGTGCCCGGATGTGCTATGGCAGCTGTCTGTTTTTTCGAATACTAGAATTTTGGACCTGCGAAGAGATTCTAATGGTAAGTTTTCTTCAGAATTTTCATTCATGCAGGTAATTTTCGCCAACTTTTGGCTCAGAATAGGGCCCCTATACCTTGTACAGTTTATATGTTAGAATAAATGTGTGCTACAACTCTGTTTATGTGCAAATTTTGAGATAATACGGGAGGTGGGTGGTTGCGTTTTGTGTTGCGACGTCCATGCTGTTGCCAAAAAATATGTCACAAAATTAGATTCCCGACTTTTCCTGCATTTTTTCGTCCTCGTCATTTCAATTAACTTTTCATGGACCGATGGTCGTGACAACTGTTAATGGTGGTACAGTACGCCAGGAGCTGCTATCTGCGTGCGGCTCTTTGCCAAAGTTTTTCGCTGAAATGCCACACCGCTTGGCTGTGTCAAGTCTCCGCCGGTTTAGGGTTTGCGCCCAAGCTTAGCACCACGTGGTTTGTCCTGTCCACCTGACGGGAGTTGCTATAATGAATTAGGATTGGTTTTGATCGAACGTGTTGTTGGGTTGATCAAACGCCACCGACGGTTTAAAGTAAGGATGATATTTCACCTGGAATAAAATCGATAGACAAAACAAAGAAGTTGAAAGATACCGGAAAGTCCACTTTGGGGAGGGGGGCAGAAGCTTCTCAACACCTGTTTCGCACATGCAACGACATGCTTGGAGATAATAATTTACTCCAATGTCTTACAACAAGACTTAAACATTAGGTGATATGGACACCTTTGATTGACCTTTTAAATGTATTTGTAATTTTACATGAATTAGAAATAAAGAGATGCAGTTTCAAATCATCTGTTCCATTGTTTCATAATCTGTCACATTCTGTGCTAGAATCAGAAGACCATCGCAACGGGAGCATGCCAGCCCTGCATTTTGCCAATGATATGTCACGGGGACATATAACGGAGAAGCTGAGCTCTTCGCTTCGTCGAAAGGTCGAGTCCGTTGAACCTGCAGACTTTGATTCACAGTTCCAAGAAACGGTGTCTGCCGCAGCCAAACAAGTAAGTTGTACATCAACCTGACTGATGCAAACCACAGGATTCTAGTGACTCAGTGAGTCTATGATTTATCTCTTTGAAGATCAAAAACTGGCTTAATTTGACTGAAAATTTGCTTATTTTGTTAATAGCAAGCCAACAAATTCTTTTATTTTCTCACAGACCTACATGTTTACCGACAGTTAAGATACATATTTCATTATTTGACAAAGTATCAAATCCTTGTTTATTGTTTTTTCAGGTCCTTCTTCAAAAGGTGGAGTTTACCCCTGCTAGAAAGCCATTTTCATACGAACTGGATAAGCTGAAATCAAAGTATATCCGACTGAATCCGTCAGCAACACCCAGTAAGGCTTTGGAGTCAGAAACCTCTGCCTCAGGTTCACGTAAGTTCAAGCTAGACTTCTATTTCTGCCATCATTGCAGTATCAAGCTTATAATTGTGTATTTCCTTACAGTTTTTGCAAATAAATCGTAATGATGTGCAGCTGCTGTCTATGGTTTGAAAATTATCAGAAAGTCAGAAGTATGTCAACCTGACAGACATGGGTTGATACTTGAAAAACTACCAGAAGCAACTTTACTTATGCTTGTACCACCCTGACAGGATCTAAAATGGAAGGAAAGCACATGCTTGATGATGGCATCCCACCACCAAAGAGGGTTCTGTTTGCCCCTGAGAAAGTCCGGGTCCAGTGGGACAAAGTTGCAAAAGTAGGGGTGGGGCTGGACAACATGGGGAACACCTGCTTCCTCAACTCAGTTATCCAGTGTCTCAGTTACACAGCGCCTCTGGTCAACCACCTCATGTCAGAACATCAACAATCATGTAAGTTTGTTTCAACACTTGTTACAAGACTTGGCTAACCTTTGTTGGTAAGTTTTAAACAAAGAGCCAACAGGGTCCACAAAGTTCAATCTTATGATGTCCAAAAATGTTACTGTAGGAAATAAAAGGCATCAGACAGAGTAATGTGTATTGGAATATTGCCATATCTTGTGTACTCACTCCCACTCACTCTCCAGATTATTGTCTGCTGTTCCCAGTCTCAGGAGAGTTGTAATTAGATGTGCTCACATGCAGGTCACTGGTGTCGATTCTTTGTGGCAGCCTGCCAGGTGCCTCTGTCATGTGGGTTTACATTGTATAGACATTGAGGAGTTAAAAGGCTTCATTTATGTAGTATGCAGTAAATATTATTTTTGTCAAAGCTAGGACTACGTATTGATGTTGTTTTCTCATGCAGGCCGAGTCAGCGACTGGTGTATGATGTGTGAGCTGGGACGTCATCTGCACAGAGTATTCAACAACTCAAACACTCACAGCATCAGGCCAATGACCATCATTAATAGGCTCAAAAGTATGTACATGAACAACACCTTTCAAAAATTACAGGTGGATTTGTTTCTTTATTATAAGAGTTATCATAGTAATCATGGTTTTAGAAAGAACTCAATTCCTTGTTTTGTTGAAAGAGAATACCCTCTGATTCAACTGCCCTGTCCTCACAGGTATAGCAAAGACAATGCAGTTTGGTCGCCAGGAAGATGCCCATGAGTTTTTCATGAACGTGGTGAACGCCATGCAGAGGGCTTGTCTCATGAACTGTAACATCAACCCAAACAAGAAGTAAGTGCACACATATTCAACTTTTGATTCTTCCATGCTTATAGTGTTGTAAACTTCCTTTGTTCCCCAAATTCCACACTGTAAGTGTATATCACACCCTCTATCTAATAGTGTTTGTTCTTTTCCATTTCCTCAGCGTTGATACCTCAACAGCTGGTACCACCATAGTGTACCAAGTATTCAGTGGCTTCTGCAGAAGTCAGGGTAAGAAAAACCACAATACAACACAATAGTTGAATGCTTTTTTGTATACATTGTAGTCATGTTAAGGTGGTTGAGTTGGTTTTAACTCCACAGAGTCAACCATGTGTGTTTCTTTTACATGATAGTAAAATAATATCAATAACAGGCCCAGTCATTTATTATAATTCTTAGATGGAAACATTGTTACAGTTCATATATTCTGTTTTTCTGTTTCAGTACGCTGCTGCAGGTGCTCAAACTTGAGCAACACCTTTGATCCCTTCTTAGATCTCCCTTTGGATATCCGGGTAAGTTGTCAATGATTGATTTTTTTCATTTCAAGTGTACAGGAGATAGAGTTCAAATATTCAATATTTTGCTATATTCAATATTTATTTTTTTAGTGTTGTTTTACTGTTGCATGTCTTGTTGATTTTCAGGGTTCGTCAGTGCAACAGTGCCTTGAGCGCTATGTAAGAGCTGAGCAGATGTCAGATGAAAATGCATACTTTTGCGAGAAGTGTAAAAGGAAGTGCCAAGCTGTGAAGAAGCTCAGCATACACAGAGCCCCCAACGTCCTTACCATATCTCTTAAAAGGTGGGTAATGGGTATGGCAATGAACCATCACTACCATGCACTTCTTTGAGAATTTCTGTTTGCTCAGATCAATCTCAAAATCTTTGGGGAGGGGGAGTCATGATGTTTTCTGGCTACCCTATTTATCTGAGGGCCTTCAGAGGCCTCGTAGTCAGATAAACTGGGCAGTCAGAAAACATTGTGCTTTCCCCTCAGGAAGGTCTGCTTGGAGATAAAGCTCAGATATATTGTCCACTTATTGAGAAATCAATGTATACTACTGTAATTGAAGTCTAACATGCCTGCAGTTACCAGGAAAACATTCAACTCGGAGAGAAGATGAAAGGAAGATGAGAATGAGATATAAGGTTGTACTTTACTTTGTAGGTTCAACAACATGGGCCTGAAGGTTACTAAAGAAGTCCAGTACTCAGAAACGATCAACTTGAGAGCATACATGAGCCAAGAGGTGAGGCTTTTACTTTTTGCTTTTTTTTACACCTGTTTGATCATATCTGTAACAACTATATACTTTTATAATTTCAAAGCTTTCTCATATTTGTGTATCCAATAGAAAGTGTGTATGTTAGTAATGTAAGTGATATGTAAATCAGCCACTGGACACTATATTAATTATACATGTACATGTACATGTACTAAAATAAATTAAAGCTGAACAAAGACTTTTACTATGTCTGTACCTTATGCTTTACTAAGTTTGTACTCAACATAGGTTATAAGTGATACATAATTCAGCCTCTGTGAGGTATGGAACCATTCATTCATATGTTGACTATTGCAGGGACCGCCTGTAATCTACAAGCTGTATGCAGTGCTGGTTCATCAGGGGTTCTCCCCCCATGGTGGACACTACTACTGCTTTATCAAGGCCCCCAATGGAATCTGGCATATGATGAACGATAGCTTGGTAAGTTCTGTATTCATTATAGCTTTGTATGTTTTGTTTGTAGAAATTTATACATAACAACATTCATACGTGTTTAAAGCTAAATAATCTAGTATGTGCTATGCTTAGCCTCTATGGAGTATTGCAAAGGTGTAGTAGCCACAATTAATGAATTTCCACTTAAGCATTAGGAAAATTTTATTTTCACCAAATAATGGAGATGATGATTTTATGTACAGTGCATTTCTTGTCTGTATTTTGACATTGTCCTTTGCCACATGTTGACAAGGTACGACAGGTAGGGCTGAACACAGTGCTGTCTCAGCAGGCTTACCTGTTGTTCTACGTCAGAATACCATCAAAGGAAACAGGAGCAACCTCAGCAGCCACTGCTGGCTCAACCCCTGCTAAGGTTAGTCCAGATTGTGAAGTCCCTAACTTCATCTTTCAGTTTTTTGGAAAGTTACACATTCAAATTAGTCTTTGATTTCAATAGCTGAATATTCAACATACACTACTAGTAGATGCACTGGCATTATGATCTATTTATTTAAATAAAGAGTTTTGGGGCCATTATATTCAAGAAATATCTGCACAATTTAATCCTCAATCATCCTTTTTGATGAGCATGTGTCATTGTATGAGCAGCTTATTTCTATGCTAACATGAATGTTATTTTGTTCTGTCCAGATTGCTAAGAATGGGCCTCAAGGGATTGCTAAGACTAAAGTCAACACCATTGCGACATCTGGAGTTCCAAGGGTAGGTATATGATATCGAGCAAAAGTGTATATCAAAACAGCAAACAATATTTGTTTGGATGCTCGTAATACAACAGTACTTCAGGTTAGCACTTCAAATGTGTATATTACAATGGAGGTGAAGTTTTCACCTTCAAGCTACAAAGATACATTGCATTTTAAATTATCTGAGAACATGTTTTTTCTATTTCAGCATGCCTTCATCGGTCCCCAGCTTCCCCCTCACATGAAGAAAACCCAGGAGACCAAAACCAATGGTATGTCTCCGTCTCCTGATTATGTACCATTTTCGTTGTTAAAGCAATATGTGGAAATGCTCACAAAGGTTATCTTTTACAACTGTTTCAAAGTCTAGCATGTTTGCTCCACTGGAACTGCAGGTTTTCAAGGGTAAAACTACACTTCAGTCTAAGATATTGATATATTTCTGTGTTCCTCCAGGAACAGTGTCCAATGGACCACTGGGAGTCCACGTGCCACGCCAGAGCCCACCCGTCCACAAGCCCCAGGCTGCTGCATCCACCCCGAAGACAATCCCAGCCCCACCTAAGGTGGAGAAGAAGTCCTCCATCTTCCGCCCCTCCAGCATTCCTCCCCAGTCCCAGCGGGAGAAGTTGGCGTTCTCCATCAAGAAACTGTCGGTGCAGCCAGCAGCAGCTCCTGCAGCAAAACCAGAGGAGGCTCAAACACAGCAGAAGAGGGAGGACGGTTTGACAAATGGCGTGGGGACTGTCGCCACCAAGGTCAACGGACACTCTGGGGCAGCTGCTGTCCACAGCTCTGGCACAGCAATGGACTCCATCGTGCCCTATTCTGATGAAGAGTCATCAGACAGTGATGATGAGGGCAGGAATGGCCATGTTGCCATAAGTGCAAAGGGATCCACCAACGGAAGTGTAAAATCGGAGGCTGAGAATTCAGAAAGGCTGCTGAAAAAAGGAGAACCTGTTCAGCCTGGTCCTGCCAGTGATGCAAAAACACTGAATGGTGCCCCATCCTCTACTTCCGCCTCGAGAAAAGAGCAGAAGGAACATCCCATGACCCCAGCACACAGTGCCAAGCCTGAAGAAATCGCCACTCCTGAACATGAGAAGGTTAACGGACATTCTGTGGTTAAGTCTGATGAGGAGACTACTAGTAAGGACGAGGAAGCCATCGGCTCAGCTCAACAAACCTTGGCTCCCTTTGCAGCCTTCCGTCACAATCGAGTTCGGTCCAGCAGTGGGGAATGGACAGTTGATGATGTGAAACACTTGCCTAATGCCCCCAACAATCTTACAGAAGGCATGTCTCCTGGTGCCAGAGCTTCAGATCTGCAGAACAAAGACAAAACTGAGGATTCACAAGGCGCAGGGAATGGTTTGGACGACAACAGACAACATCAGAGCCACCACACAGACATAAGGAAAGCAGAGTCCTCAGCAACCAACCACAACGGCACACACGTGGAGAAGAAACAGTCCGAAGCCAGTCATGTTTCTGTGAAACATGATCATTCATCTAATGACCACTCTCAAGATCACAGGAAGAAACTGAAAACTGAAGAGTCAAGTATCAGCAGGGACACGTTCAGTCACAATGACACATTTAACACAGTTGGAACAAATGGTACAGCCAGTAGGTCAGGTAGTTCTGACAAAGAGAGTTCGTCCTCAAGTAGACACTACTCAAATGACTCGGGGTATCTCAGTGTGCAGCATTCAGATACAAGAGACTCAAGGAAAGACCCTGAAGTACAGAGGAAGCGAAGACACAGTGATTCGGAGGATTCTGATGATTCTGGATATGAAAAGAAACGCAAAAAGCACAGAGATCACCACCACCATCATAGACTTGTAGATAAGGTCTCAAGAAAACACAAGAAGCACAAGAAGAAGAAGAAAAAGCATGAAAAGGAAAGAGATGAACACAAACTAAACACAGCAACCCGAATAGACAATAAAAGTCAAAGAAAACACAAAAGAAATTATGAAGATGACCCTCTTGACCAGGATTTGGATAAGAAAAAACACCACCAGTACGAAAAGCGACCTGAAAAACAAGGTATGTTACAAAAGCACCTTTCACCTAATGTAGCTGGTAGCACCAGTAGTAACACTAACAGCTATGGACTAATTCAGTTAGCTCCAGGTGACCAGGTACTAACTTCAGTTGCCAAAAAAGTGCAAGCCGAGGCAAGTATGGCGGACAAGATACAAACAACCCTTGACCCTTGGTTGATCAGAATGAAACTGCAAAAAAACCTTGCTAGGTATACTTCACAGTGGGAGTCCTCCAGCTCAAATTCGAAGGAAAATACACAGAATAGTGAGCAATCCTCTTGTCTTAGTAGCCAGGCCCTAAGTTGTCGACTGCATGACATGTGCTTAGATTCTTGCCAAAACACCCAGCCACAGGTTTCCTCCACTTTTGCCAATGAGAACAAAGGAGATAATGAAAATGAAGCTACATTAAACCCAAAGGTAGAGGAGTCGGTAGTGACAACAAAAGTCGCAGAAAGTGTTGCCCCTCTTGGCACTGCTGAAGAATTTATTTCTGAAAACCATAGTATAGCAGTAAAACCTGTCAGTCTGTCAATGTGTAGCTCTGTTGACTGCACAGAAAAAGTTGAAATGTCAGACAGTACAGACATTTTTGACACGAAAAACAGTTCAAAGACAGCTATTGGACAAGAAGTCGTCTTGCCAAATGTAGAGTATGATCAAACTGAATGCTCCTCAATCAGCCAGGAAAAAGAAAGTTTGTTACCAGGCCTAGTACATGTAGATGGTAGTGTTGAGTTACGTTGTCAGAATCAGTCTAGCAGTGAGTCAAATTCCAAGTCTTCCAAGGCCCATGCTGTTTGTGTATTACATATGGAATCGGCTTGTCCTACTGACACCACTATTGTCAAAAAAAGCAAGCATAAACACAAGCATAAGAAGAAAGACAAGAAGAAAGAGGACAAAGAAAGTGTCAAGAATGATCCAGGATGGTCTGAAGTGAAAAGAGTGAAGAAGAGGAAGAAGAAGCATTCTAAGGACAAAAGTCCAAAGCAAAAAAGGAAAAAATCTAAGAAAAGCAAGGTAAAAGAAGATGACTCAACAGGGAAAAGTGTGTATGAAGAGGGAAACATTGCCAATGGGGACAGTCTCAGAGGTGATGTCGGTTCTTCGTTCCTTCAAGAAATTGATGATTCACAGACATTGGGCAATGCAAATGATGATCACATGTCAGTGTCTTATCATCCCAAATATCTTCAGTCAGCCAGTCCAGCTAGCAAGGAAATCAACCAAGATAACATGGAAGAACCTTCAAAAGAGCCAGAGCCAAGGGTGGTTAGTATAAAAAGGAAAAGCCTTGTGTGTGTAGCTGTAGAATACAGCTGCACATGTACATGTCACCAGTTAAGGACAACACCAACAAAGGACATACTGCAGAAAAACACAGAGTTTGTAAAAGAAGATGGTTGCAACAGACAGGAGTTGTGTCAGGATTCATGTAGTCTGCCCACAATGAAGGCAGCAGATTTTGAAACGGGACCAGATAGTTGCCCGAGTTCACAAGAATTTGAAGAGTCTGGAAAGAAATTCCGTCTGCCTTTGACCACACAGGAGCAGAATAAATTGGTGCAAACCAGGCTCAATTACTACAGCTTTTTCAAACCTAAGCCAGGTCGTGAGGCTCCATCAAGCCCAGAGTCACCCATGCTGATCAAAGGAGCCAGTAAGACCTAAGGATCAGTGATGTACTAAACAATACAACTACTTAAGGAGAAAACAATTCAATTCGTTCAAACTCAATTATATAGAAACCTAAAATTATCCAAAATATCTAGCCAACTTCATGTTCCTAAGATGTTACAACCATTGTTTACTTGTTGTGATGCTGAGAAAAAAGACAACGGATTTGAAATTTTGATGTCCGGCTTGCCATTCAGTTAGTGTTATGTTTCTTTGCAAATATTCTAGTTCACGAAGGAACAGGCTTGTAAGCTATGTTCAGTCATTAGCCCACTGTATTTTATGGTTGTTTATTCGTGGACGACAAGTGTGCCAACATCTTGCAAAATGCTAAAAGTACAAAGAAAATGTTAAACTCCATGTACAAGAAGAATCATTGAAGCAGTTATCATCTCATCTATGATGAAACCAGTCTTTCCAGTACACCAGGAATAGAAATCCACAGTCAAGACTGGAGTCCTGCCCACCTCTCCCAAACACCTCCTTGGAGGAAACATCGCCCCCTTTGCTAAGTTGAAGAAGGGCAAGGGTTGGTGAGGGTGAGCCTTGCACAGTAGTAGTTCGGTTCATCCCTCTGTTGTGTTCAGTTTCTTACCTGTACATGTACAACATGTGCTACAAGTATCCCCTTCTGTTAGCAAAACTAACACAATTTACTTTACTTCTTATGGTTTATGATGCATGGAAAGAGTTTTCGCATGTTTTGTTGGTTGGTTGGTTGGTTGGCTGGTTTGCTAATCATGTAATGATGATGTTGAAGTAGCTGTCTGTGTGCAGTAGGAATAAATGTCTATGTTGAATTTCAGTGATTTCCCAGCGGTGGGACAAGGATATCCATGATGGGTACAGACGGCTCAGCGATGGAGGGCGCAGCTCCAAGAGCAGTTCCTGGGACGGCAGGTTGACGTCGTCTTCACGATCCATCGACGAGCTACTGGAGAGGTCCAACAACAAGGGATACGGGGCTAAAGGTTGGTGTGACTTGAAGTGGAATGGGAATTAGTAGTGCTGACTTCCGTGTCAAAGATAAAACAGGTGACAATCCTTAGAATGGGATGTTAAACCATGGTCCACTGTTCACTTGTTAAAAGAGCTAGGGCAATTTCCTCGGTACACAATTTGTAAATACCTTACATCTGTCTTCTCTGTCATGACCAATGGAAGAGTAGCTAAACTGTTTATTTAGTTAACCTGGTTAAAAATGACTCCCTTTTGTTTATATCTTATCTATATTTTGATAGCCTAGTTCACTGGACAGGGTCTAATCATATGGAACTTAATCCATCTAAGTGCAAAGTAATGGTAGTATGTTTTATGAGAGAACCACCCCCACCTCCACAGTTGTCTGTGGGGCCATCTGTATTGGAAGTTGTCCATGTTGCGAAAGTACTAGGTGTAACACTTCAATCAGATCTCAAGTGGTCCGCCCATGTAAACTCCATGGTGAGCAAAGCCAACCGTAGACTTTACCTGGTGCGAGTGCTAAAGAAGTATGGACTTGGTGATAATGACCTGATTCTAGTTTTCTGCGGTTTTGTAAGACCACTACTAGAGTACGCTTGCCCCGTGTGGCACCCAGGCATCACCTCTGTTCAGTCTAGACACATAGAGTCTGTGCAAAGGCGAGCATGTAGAATTGTATTGGGTAAGAACTACGTCAACTATGATGCAGCCCTAGGCCAGCTGTCCCTTACCTCTCTGTACCAGAGACGAGTCCTACTCTGTAAGAAGTTTGCAGTGTCTTTATCAAGATCCCCTACTTTCTCCAGTTGGTTACCGCCTACACGTGCAATTGTACATGGCAGAGAACTCAGGTCCAAAAATCAAATCAGTCAATTTAGCTACAGATATAGTTAGCTACAGTTATAGCTGATTTTATATTGTTTAAATGTAAACAATAACCACAATTCAGCCGAAGGGCTGCTATGGTATTGTATTTGTATTTGTATTTGTGTGGAAATAAATAAACCAGTCATAATAATATATCTAAGATGAAAGAAACAAGACTTTTGTTCAGATCTTAAATAGTTGGTTATGATGTACATGTATCCTCTGCTAACAGTCCTAGTCCTAACACCCTTGTTATATCGCTTGTTGTTGCAGTGCTCTCCTGGGAGGGAGACAGGAGTTACGTGGACCGGGATGTGGACCATGACAGGCACTTCCACCGAGGTGTGAGGGACGAGTGGGATGAGGAGTTGGACAGGGGGAAGGTAGGACAACTGGAAATTTGTCATTTTTCTCCTTAGGTGGGCAAGGGAGGTCTTCATGGT
>NW_017802491.1:1364369-1409648 GCF_001625305.1 Branchiostoma belcheri
ATTTTATGGTTGTTTATTCGTGGACGACAAGTGTGCCAACATCTTGCAAAATGCTAAAAGTACAAAGAAAATGTTAAACTCCATGTACAAGAAGAATCATTGAAGCAGTTATCATCTCATCTATGATGAAACCAGTCTTTCCAGTACACCAGGAATAGAAATCCACAGTCAAGACTGGAGTCCTGCCCACCTCTCCCAAACACCTCCTTGGAGGAAACATCGCCCCCTTTGCTAAGTTGAAGAAGGGCAAGGGTTGGTGAGGGTGAGCCTTGCACAGTAGTAGTTCGGTTCATCCCTCTGTTGTGTTCAGTTTCTTACCTGTACATGTACAACATGTGCTACAAGTATCCCCTTCTGTTAGCAAAACTAACACAATTTACTTTACTTGTTATGGTTTATGATGCATGGAAAGAGTTTTCGCATGTTTTGTTGGTTGGTTGGTTGGTTGGTTGGTTGGTTGGTTTGCTAATCATGTAATGATGATGTTGAAGTAGCTGTCTGTGTGCAGTAGGAATAAATGTCTATGTTAAATTTCAGTGATTTCCCAGCGGTGGGACAAGGACATCCATGATGGGTACAGGCGGCTCAGCGATGGTGGGCGCAGCTCCAAGAACAGTTCCTGGGACGGCAGGTTGACGTCGTCTTCACGATCCATCGACGAGCTACTGGAGAGGTCCAACAGCAAGGGATACGGGGCTAAAGGTTGGTGTGACTTGAAATGGAATGGGAATTAGTAGTGCTGACTTCTATGTCACTACTGAAAAGGGTCACACTCTTGACTCCTAATTTGGTTATGACGTACATGTATGATCTTCCTCAGATCTTGAAACTAAGATACCAACTCTGCAGACAATCTTTGTCCTAATGCAAACACCCTTGTTACTTTGCTTGTGCTTCATCAGTTTGTCCCTGTTGTTGCAGTGCTTTCCTGGGAGGGAGACAGGAGTTACGTGGACCGGGATGCGGACCATGACAGGCACTTCCACCGAGGTGTGAGGGACGAGTGGGATGAGGAGTTGGACAGGGGGAAGGTAGGACAACTGGAAATTTGTCATTTTTCTCCTTAGGTAGGGAAGGGAAGTCTTCATGGTGTCTGTGGTACAGTGGTAATACAATTGATACGTATTTTCAAAAATTTTTTCACAAAAAGATGGCATGTATACAAAGAATAAGTAACACACATTCTTTGCATTTTTTTTTACAGACAAAAAAGGTGAAATCACACAGGTCTGAGCATTACCGTCGACCCTTCAATGTATTCCAGAAGATCTCAGATGCCAAGCATAAATACAAGGTAAGACGGAAAGGTTTGCTACAGTACTTCCTGACCTGGAATCAACTTGCTTTTAGGCTACTCTATTTCTATAGGTAATTAAAAAATGAAATTCAATTTCAAGTAAACTTTTCGTTGTTTATTTTGCATAGATAGCTGTACACTGGTATGTTATATATCTGTTGTTGTGCTCACTCATCATGCTAAGTTCCTAAAATACAGATGTTCCTGATAAATTTACCTTAGTAGGACAAACGTTGTGAAAGGCAGCATTTCATTCTTGTGCTCCTCCTTTTTTTACAGGCATATCGGGATGGCTACAGTAAACTGCAACCCAGTCATAGCTGGCATGGTCGCTAAACCAGACCTGGCTTGGACAGAGGTTTTGTGTACATCTTGGACGATTCTTTTCCCAATATTCATTTTCCCTCGTATTAAGCAACTGCCACAACTATATAACTTGCAAAATTGTAAATATGCCATGTACAGACACTGGCCTTCAATAAGGACTCCCGTGCAACATTATTATAATCAATATTGATATCCCCTTTTAATTTGTAAGTCATTTACAATGATAGATCACATATCTCATCAAGTCAAGTTCTATATGCTGCAATATGTCTTATTAAGTGTTATATCAATTATATACAATAGTATTTCTTACACAGAAGTGTGAAGTTGATGCTGTACTATCTCAATTACGAGTTGGTGCTTGCCACAGTACAATGTGTTTACAGCTGCACAATAAGGCAAAGGTTGCAATAGCAAGTATGTCAGTATCTTCAAAAGGGGAAACTTCTCTGCCTTTATGTTGTGTCACACAGCTTGCATGGGGACCACAGCAAACTTTGTGACACAAGATGAATCAAAGCTGGGCCATGATGAGGAAGATATTGTATATAATTCATTACATCCAAATTTCCATAACCCTAGCGGTCTAACCATAAGGCTAATTTTCTAATTTGTTTTTGCAGTCTTTATTTTTTTAAGATTCTTGGCCTCAGCAGAAATCTATAAAAGCACTAAGGTTTTGTTTTTTTCATAACTCTGGACATTACAGAGCCCCTTTATGCCAAAGTTCGTATGCACCCCAGATTTATATAAATTTTTTTGTAATTTTCCCTCTCTTTAAGTACTTTACAGAATAGAGTGGAGTAGTATAGTACAAGCCATGGCATGATATACTACTCAAATTTTAATATACTTTACTGCCATAAATATATGAGATGTGAGATACTAAGATGTACCTGGCATTTTTCAGGTTTGTAATTAGACTTGGAAACCAGGAAGAGTGGTTTCCATCTAGCTGCCACTACGATGATGTAATCCTGAATAAATTTTACCATCTGCAAACACTCAAATTTCGCGAGTACATGTCTTCTGTGCAGAAAGCTGGATGTATTCTGCTGCGTTCATACATATGCCTGATAATGGAGACCCCTTACAGGACATTAAGGAAACTACTGTATTACTGTCTTACAGCAATGCATTTTACAGAAAGGAGTGCTAGTATTTCATTTCCCTCTTTGTGCATATTACTGTCTTAGCAACTTTTTTATGGAAGGAAACATGTATACAATATACATGTAGTACATCAGTTTGAAAGGTGCCACTTCTCTTCTCACAGTAAATGTTGAATCTACACACTGTTGAGCCTTCTTTAGGGGACTGCTGTGAAAAATTATACACATATATTATACATGATGTATATCCAAGTTGTGATTGGTAACCTTCTGTCAGAAGTAACTAGAATGCAAGAGTCACTTGGAATGTATATGGACGTTTTCGATGATGGTAATTGTGTACACTCACAGATATATCTGAATGTACATTGTAAGGAATATTGTAAACTGTAACTTTAAGACAGTAACCAGACAAGGGCTTCTGTGACAAGAATTAGATTCAGATTACAAGTTTACAGCCACTGTGTTCTCCAAGACTGAAATCTTACTCAGTGCTGCTGTCATTTAACAGCATAAGGAAAGCCAGGAAGTTTCCAATGCTCCTATGGAGTGTATGGTGAGGATATAATCTCCAGGCAAATGTTGGGGATGCAAAGTTGTTACGTTTTCCCTAGCTGCCCTTTTCTGCTTTCCTAGCCTCCCCAACATCTGCTTGAAAATTTAGTGTGTACAACTTTCTCAAATATGCCTGAACCTGCTCGGCTGTACTTGGGGTATGTGGGGTTACAGATATTGCCAGTACATGTACATGTGATTACAAGTCAACATAAGACTCTCATCATTCAGCAAGACCCTTGTCTAGGCTAGTACATACAGTCTGTGGGGTGGTATGATACTAATGATTCTGCCAGCTAGTGGATGATGGAGATCTGTTGTACAACTACCCACTGCAATCACTTCATGGGGATTGTAACTCCCCATACTACTACTGACCAATTCTGGGGATACTGTCAACAAGGCAAGGTGTAGTCACAATTGCAGTGTCTAACTGCAATCACCTGTTGTGTACAGTCTAGTATGGTACAGAAATGCCAGCGGTTATATGTATCACCGTGTATAACCAGGCCCTAATCTCCCAGCAGAGAAATCTACTTGGAGATAAGCCCGACCTTATTGTGGACCCATCTCAGCTCTGTACAAGTAAATATACATGTAAACAGCTTCGTCCTGTCGTCTACCCTCCATCACTTGGTTCAGGCGGGAGCTCCCCCAGGTTAACGGCCCCAAGGAACGTCTTCTCGCGGTCGATGAAGATTCTCCCGCTGACAGTCGCCGTCAAGTTGATCATCATCCCGTCCTGGAGAGGGACCACGCCTGCGGTGAAGCACGAGGTCGGTGCGTTGGTGCCCGGACCGGGATACTTCTGCCAGCAGGTCAAGAACTTGGGCGGGTTCCTGTTCTGGTCGTCGGAGATCACAAGGATGGACAGGCCGTTATAGCTCTTACTTTCCACGATCTGCTGTTCGTCGTAGGTTAGCTGGAGAGTGAGGGTAACAGAAGTATCATGGTGAACGGGTAGTAGTGGTACTGCACTACTGTAGCCTCCTTCGCAAAATTGTGGGCCTGCGGCGTTATTTTTTGGGGGGAGCGACGCGACTTATGGAGGGACGGTTTCCCGGCAAACACCCTCGTCCCTCCACGACATGAGTCGCGTCGCTCTCCGAAAAAAAAAAACGCCACAGGTCTTCGAAGACCCCACAGGTCTTCGAAGAAGGCTAGCACTGGTGGTAGAATGGCGAACAGTACAACTGTATTGGGAGTAATGTTCAGAAACTACCGCTATAGTCATTCGCAAGGGATACCACCACTTCCTGCTTTCACACCACACAAAGGTTACTGTAATGGATAACTTTCTCTAAATGTCAATGCCATTAGAGGGACTTCATGACGCAATAGTTACCTAATGCTGTATGCAAACAAGGTTGGCCGACACAATTTCGTACCTGGCCATATACAAGGTAGACGCCGCTGCCTTGAATGGTGGTCGTCTCCTCGTCCCCAGAGCGCTCAGCGACATCCCGAGACGCAACCTTCACACTCAACACCGTTTCTTTCGAAAGAAAAATGACTAAATGTTGACACATTCTATAGTTAATTAATCAGCTCAAGACAATATTCACAGTCCACGATGATTATCGCGCGTAGAAACAGTTGTACCATGGACATTATAATGTCCTTGGTTGTACTTACCGCGCTCGCTTACGTTTCTACGGTCGCCAGGCCATTCAGCAACATCTGTCAAATTAGACACGAGAATACAGACTTAGTGATCGCATTCTGATTGCATTCAATTTGCGTATTTGGGATATTTGATAGCATATATGCATACACTCTTAAAAATCAGGGCACAGGAGCCCAAGGCATATATTTTGGGGGTAAAAACAGCCCAAGCAAATCTCAATACAATCCACACATTTTCAAACTGTTCACAAGTCCAGAATAGCACCACAACCTCTCGGAATGTTTACTTTGAACATAAAAGAAGCCTTGAACTTTTTCTTATACTTGTATCTGACGGTACTGGTTAAAAGAAAGAGTGAACGCCTACCGTCAGGGTGGGTGTGGTGGACGTAGCTCCTCTATGAAGATAAATAACATTGTAAGAAATTATGCTTCAACGTTGGATTTTGGTAAAAAATATTGGCATTTTTGCTCGTAGAAAAGCGCAAAGCTATACAAGTCACCATTTCGATGTGTAGAGTTTTCTTGCAACTAAGCCATCCCAATTCAAATTGATGTACTGAGGAGAAAAGGGATAGTTACTAAGAGTCACGATTTGTTCGTCAAAGGTCGTACGTTACAAACTCGCAGTAGATTAACAAGGTAAATATGTTCTTACAGTGAGCATTTTTTTCACGTCCCGAGTGAAATTCTGTCGGAGTTCGCGGATCTCTGTAAGTGCATCGAAGAATCCGTAAGTGTCTGTGTCTGTGTGGACATACACAGGGCGGTAGCATGAACTAATTGTCTTTAAGAAGATTCAAACTAGAGATAGGACATACTGGATATAGTAGAGGGGATTCATTTCTCAAGCTACCGCGTGTGCAAGATGTCGGTAGCTTGAGGAATGAATCCCCTCTACTATATAGAGATAGGACATACTGGAGTAACTTTATCAAGTGTACCTCACCGGATTAGTATATACTAATCTGGAGGCATGATGATGATTATGAAACTAACATCAATCTGACCCAAAAAGAGAATACTAGTACATATAGCCACTAGTGCCAAAACACACATCCAAAACACAATGATATCAAGGGCCGGGGAACCTACCGTTTCTCATGCATTTAGTAACTTGGCTGCATCTCTTCCTCTGGCGGTCCCTTTTCCCTAAGGATTCATACACGTCAGTTAATTACTATTATCTTCGTGAGAACATTTTATGAGCTATATCATAAAACAGTGTATACGCCACATTACAGTTAATATACCCACTAACATAGATTCTATCACAATCAACGCAATGCTCACGGTTGTCTTATTCCAGCTTATAACATGCATGTGTTCAAAGATTTTTTCGTGTTAAGAAATAGTACATATCCCATATGCTACAATAGTGTATTTGATGGTACCCTGTAACAACCTTCAACAAACAAAGGCTAACCAATAGTGCGGTACCATCGTCTCTGTAGACAATAGTAATAGTATTTGATGGTACCTTTAGATCTTTTGTTGCGACTTTGCCCAAACTTTTCTTCGTCCTCTTCCTCGTCCGCTTTCCATCTGGCCAGTTGGATGGTCTGCAGGACACAGCATAGGGGACCTGGGTGTTAACTTCATAACATGAAAATGATTCTTTATGATCATAATGCTACTCTGTCTGGATTCCTTAAGTTACAGACAGAGCATATGAATATCACTCCTTTACAACTGAGTCCAAGAACTAAAGTCAGAGACAGCTCTGATCCTCATTTCGTTCAATACGGCAGTTCGTATGCATTTGCACTTGTACATTTAGTGTCGCTCTCCAAATGTTTTCGTGCCCAGCATGAAGCTGCCACGCATTGGAGAAGTTCGCACTGTTGTTTACCCTCAGAATGCCTTTCCCTACGTGCCTCCCTGGCATCCTTTAACGGAGTTACGTAACAGTACACTTGCCCGCGAAGTCAATGTGTTTGTCAATAGGGAGCCAGACTGATCTACTGACCCTGCCTATGACATTGTTGGCTCCGTTCCATTGCCGACTAATAACATGGCTACATGTTGTGGTTTGGGTAAGTTATGGTTGGTGCGGTCGCGGCGAAGTCACACACTTTGAGCACAAATGAAGTTTCGTTTACGAATGGAGTAGCCCTCTTCGCAAGGATGTTCTCACGTGAAAACGGGTATAAACAGTTAACCGTTGCTTGACAACTTCAACCTTCTCTTTGCAGACCGTGCAGTGTGTATGTCTGTCACACACTTTGGGCACAAATAAAGTTTCGTTTACGAATGGAGTAGCCCTCTTCGCAATGATGTTCTCCAGTAAAAACGGGTATAAACAGTTAACCGTTGCTTGACAACTTCAATCTTCTCTTTGCAATGCTTGATGATTTGTGTATATTTAGTACTTTTATAGAGTAGAGAGATTAAGAAGAAGAGGAGGACGTAATATGCATTAATTTCTTTAATATCGGTGTAAGTCGAATATGTCATTTTATTCGTCTGAAACAGCGTAGAAATTACGGTACATGTTAGAGGTTTCTTTGAATAATTCTTTTTTAAAAACCGCTATAGAAATAGCTGTAGTTAGCACCATGGCATACACAGGTAATTTTGTACACGCCCATTTTCTATTTTAATGGATGTACAATAATTTACTCGTGTTTTTCCGAGTTTAATTGAATAAAAAAAACAACACCCCCCCCCGCTCACGCCCAAAAGAGCATGGCAACAAGTCAGCAAACATACTGTGATGTATAGCATCGTCACAAAGGCATTTCCGAATCCACTCAAGATGCACAAAACAACTGGTTGCTATGTACATTTGATTAGGTACTTCCTTGTCGCCTCGTCTATTTACGTTGGCAACTAAAACTTAAGAAGTTTTTTTAACGTTTTTTTTTCTACGTGACACAAGTTACCTAGACAAACTTGAATTTGTTACTTTGACAAGAATTTCAATAAAAGTTCATTGACCCATAAAACCGACTTTGTTTTTTTTAAACCTAGTAGACTTGTTCTGTTGCAAGCTTTTGGCGCATAATCTAGTCACAGAAAGATGTGCTGAAAGCTAAAGTAAAGACAAAGTCCCTCTGTAGCACAGCCAGGTCTTTATCTGAGCTAGTAAAAGTCGTCCTCAGTGCGAGTTTTCATGCAAGAATTATAGAATCAAGTCTGCTTACGTCCTTTCAGCTAATGCGCTATTTCTGTTCCCCATAGCGATTCTTGTTTCTCCGCTCAAACCCTTGGCAGTAAGGCTCATTAGTCTGAGCAACCCTCTCCACCAGCGAGGTGTCGTACAAAGTATGATGGGACCTTAGTCGCACGTTTGCTATCTAGTATATCTAAACTTTCTTTTGCTCCCTGTTCCTCAAATATACGACGCTAAAGGCACTGAAAATAGTGCAAGAATACAAGCTCGAATGGACCCTCTTAACTCTAAAGACTATTGCCCAACATCTATATCACATTGCCTGTTGATCTGCAGAGTAGTAGTTACTAGTGCTCGCTTACGAATCTTTGTCATTCGGCCAGAATGTGGTCAGAAAAACTTCACCTTCACCTTCACCTTGTCCCTTCCTCTTCTGGAGGGTCGGGGACTGTGGTAGCATTCAGCAGAATGCTGCCACAGTCTCCGGTGGTCAGAAAAACACATCACACAAATAAGAGGGGGGGGGGCGATACTTCTTACTGAGAGCACAAGTCTATATTAGCATTGCGACACCGACGTCCACACCGACACCGTAAGGTGTCATTGTAGTTTGACTTGGTCTTGATTTCATCCCTTGGTACTGAAAATTCAACTTTTTGTGCACGTGTGTGTGCATGCAGGTCTACGCCTGGGTATATTCAATGGTGCAAACATTAAACGTCAAGGATTCCCGTGGGAATCCTGTGGTTAGTTAACTCACGTCTGGGTCTGTGTCGGGGGTCTCGACGTCTTGTAGGCCCGACGGTCCCGAGAGTGACGTGACGGGCGCAGAGTGTCCCTCCTCCGCACGCCTCCGTACCTCACAGCCGCAGCGGTGATCCAAATCCTGCACGATCTTCTGCACCCAGAACAGGGTGAAAAGAGAGAGGGTAATGGCGACCACGCTGAGGCAAACACAGGCAAGCTGCCACCTGGAGATGGCAGTGCCGTGGGCCCGAGAACACGCCTTCTCCCCTCTCTCGTACACAGTCGTGCAAGCCATGCCTCCCTGCTGAGCGTTGTTATGGTTTAACAACAGAAGGAGTGAGAGGTGAGGTTATGTACGCACACGAGCCGGCCTGATGTGAACAGCTTCTAGTTAAAGTGTTGCAGGTTCCAGGAATGAAACCCAGAACCCCCCTCGTGTGTTCACGTGTTTGAGAGAGGTCGCCCAAGGCTGGAGGTGAAAGGCCTTTCCCGCCATACCACTTGTGAGACAGACCTCAGACATGACCACAGGAAGCACCCATAATAAAGGACCTGTGTACTTAGCTTTAGCAGTCATACTTAGTTCTGGGACTTGCGCCAACCGATATACTCTCGAGTCTCGACTGTTTGTTTGACTGAAATGTTGAACTGTTTCATGGGATTTTTCAAGTGTGGACGAGATTATAAACTAGAGGCTTCTTAACTTGCACAGTGAATTGTATCAAGGAGCTTTCATCGCATAAGCCCGCAAACTTACCCGAATGACGACTAACGTGTTTGATGTCTTATAATCAGATCAGATAGAATGCTTCACGTCGACGAAGTGCACTGTTGCTCTTTGTAAACTTGTGCCATTTTGCGCTCTTGCACTAGCTGCCGCCACAACTTGTCGCAAAGGGACAACCTTTTGTATGGCAACTGAACTGCATGGGCGTACAAAGTTTAGCACAACTCAAAGTTACTCGAACAAAGAACGTCAACTCGTACACAAGTTTGGCACTGAAAGACCTATGAACTATCTATGGTTTTGAATCTACAAAATATCCATGAATAGCTTTTGCATCCAGATCCGCCATTTCTTGACCACGGAGGGCGAACTCGGGAGCTGAAGGATTCAAGGCGGCAAGCTCAATTTATTCGGGCCGGACTTCCGCCAGCTTTTGCCTTACCAATGTATCATACGGGACCGACCTTGTCACAAACTTTGCCTCTCCTGTTTTTGTTTTGTTGACCTTTTGGGAGTTTCAACTCTACCCCGATGACCCAACACGGAAATAAGATACGCATTCTATTCTGAGGGGCTGTTATTGTGGTAACTAAGTGGTTTATGACGGACTTTGACCGACCGAACACCCGATGAACATGCAACACTCGGTGACCCTACTGCAACACGGAAATTCTGAATACAGTGGTGCTCGTACGAAGCGCGGTGAACACTTTTCTCTGGGGTATTCACACTATATCCTGCAGGAAAATAGAATTCTGCTTTTGAAGCTTTGACAATGGCACGTATTTTTGGTATCTTGGCAGCAAAAAGTGGTACTACCGGGTAGGGTACCAAAGATTAGGTACCAAATGTACAAACATTGGTCACTCACTCACACACACATACACACACACACACAAACACACAGACTCACTCACTCACACTCATCCTCTTGTACGTGGCGCGTAGTTTCACTAGGCCTGGCCATCTTCGCTTGGCCTCGCCATCTTACTCTGTCTGAAAGGTGTAAAAAGCCGTGAAAGATTTACTGACCTCGCACTTGGCGATGCATCCGATGTGCGCAACATTGTTCAATGACGACTTTCTTCTCTCATTGATGAGGTGATGAATCACCTCATCGATGTGGTGGTAGATATGTATGCTCACTGTGACATCGTCAATTGACAAGTAAATCCCCGTGACCAGTCCGTCTGCCTACAATGCTCGCTCTGATACAACTACGTGTGTAGCAAGCTCTGAAAACTTATTTATAAGTCGCCACTTCCTCCTCAACGGTACATCTAGGAAGCAGGTTTTTCCAAGAACTCATCGGCGTTTAGTGCAGGTTTCCGGGAAGCGTTCGGATGGCGTTTGTTTTCTGTCAAATGTTTTTGGCATGTTGTCAAGTTCTTTCAATGATCATGACGTTTTAACGTGGCTTTTGCGTAATTAATGGTACCCTGCAGTCATTAATATATGTGTGGGAAATTTGACCAACATGTCTCTTGTAGCATTTGGTTGCCTTGAGTTTCCTTGCAATTACTTGCATAGTACTGCAGGGTATGAATAACAACTAGTAGTCCAATTTCTTGCAAAGGTAACTTACAAGAGCAAACACCTGATTGGCACTCATCCAATGTAGATTGCCTATTCTTGTCCAACCTTCTCCTTGAATAAGACACTGAAATGACAAAAATTAAAATATACCCATTTTCAAAGCCTTATCATAGGTAGAGGTCACAAACATACAGATGGATTAAACAAACTGAATTGACGAAATCTTTCTAAATTATGTGAATTTATTGAGATATACATATATATCTTCTTGTGGACTAACAAAAATCACAAATTGTTGCCATTTTCATCACATGTGCAGTTAAGAATTCATCACAATGGTAACAATTCTCTTTGTTTTCTGCCTAACTCGATGGAACTCATACTTTTCTCTCTGTGGCGGGGAAAAGACAAACAATGATAAGAAAATTTGTATATGGATGGATTTAGGGAATCTTAAAAGCAGTACAGTTCTACAATTGCTTTAGCTTGATATCTATTTGTGGTAAACACACTCCGTTTATGTTAAGACATGCAGGAAATAAAATGTGTTTTTCTGACAAGACAGATAAAAATCAAACTACCCACTTAAAGCTATTATTTTTGATGAGGACAGGCAAACTACCTTCCACACAAAACAATTTGGGGCATCCTATACATGTATGCCTTCATCTACTGTATAGGTTAGCAATTTAGGCAGTAGGGAGAAGGTTAAGGTTGGTTTCCCTTCCCTTTCCTTACTTTTTCTTACAAAAAACTGCAATTTTCATCAGTTTCATGAAAGTAGTTCATTTCTATATGTTGGTCTTGTTGTTATTGAGCTGCTGCCAGTTGTGTAGAAGCTGAGCTAAGTTTGAAGATAACAGGGATTTTCTTCAGAGCAGGGTTGTCCTCCTGAAGTCCTTTGATCCAAGTGTTGAGAGACTCCTGGCAGCTACTGCCGGTGATGCAGATAGCAAACACCGGACCCTCAGGAACTGTGGGGAGGAAAGTAGTTGTTAGATTCTGCCAAACATGGAAAACACGGAGTTCTGCCAAACAATGAAAACACTGGATCACAACAAAAGATATGAAAAAAATGTATCAAACAAAGCGAATCACAACGAGAAAGTCCTGTTGTTCTGTCCAACTGAATGACCTGCTGTACTGACTGTGTGTCAAAATATCACCTGCAATATTCCCTTTGGCAGGTAGGAGGTGCTACATGACTAAAGCTCCAACTCAGTACATACCCTTTTGCATGCATTATCTTACATGTCCTTATGGTAACAAGGTATTCAGCACACTTCCAGTTTCTGATCCAAAATACATCAGGATACTCTGAGGAAAAAACCTGTTGGACTGCTTTTCTTGCCTTCAATGTACATTCTTATTGATTCTATAGCCCCTTATCATCATTAACAGAACTGCTTCCTGTGTACCGATGAACTCCATCAGCCTACCAGTAAAATTCACCAATGAATCATTTTCCTTACAGATTGATCACCTCTTGAACTTAGACTAAACAGAGAGATAAAACTTTATGGCTGCATCATGACGTAAGTGCCCCGCCTCAGCCCCCAATCACACACACTGCTGTAAACAAGGCCGGCATACGGTGTAAATATGGGAGCTAATTTAACAGCTCAGAAGTGCAGTCATATACAGCCGGGCAGTACTTGGCCCAGATAGTTGTTGATAAGACGCTGAACTGTGGCTTGGGCTTCGACATCCTTCACACCATTTCTGCTGCACTCGATTCCTTCCAAGACCATGACTAGATGAAGTTCACATCATCACAAGACTTCAGGAAACCCTCTTGATGTTGTTTCTTTGTTTGGTCTTTATGTGCAACAAGGCTCAGAATCAGCAGGGCGAGAGAAAGGCTTAGCCTCAACAATGTCCTTTAAAGCAACAGCAGAGGTGTGAAGTTTTCGTGGGTGTCTCAATCTGGACAAAGATCTCAACAGCTCTGCTACTGACCAGACAAAGTGTAGAACGGCTTACAGCTCCCACATCATGGAAGCTCAGCATGTCGCAAACCACGTCTACTTCACCGTGCTGGCAGCATTCGGACTGCCCACCAACATCCTGACAATATGGATCCTGATGCAGCGAAGGAAGCGTCCCAGCGAGAGGAAGTCCACATCGACTCTTTACCTGTCTGCCCTGGCAGTCGCTGACTCCCTTGTTCTCATCTTCATTGTCATCATAGAACGGGTCATTTACGGTTTGATCTTGGGCAGTCGAGTGTCCTTCAGACTCTTCTGTCCGTGGCTAATATGGCTGGACTACGGAGCCCACAATGCGTCCATATGGATCATAGTGGCATACACGACCGAGCGTTTTGTGGCCGTGCACTTTCCTATATGGAGACACAGGGTGTGCAAGCCGTCCACAGCAAAGGCCACCATCTCCATAGTGTTTGCCCTGTCCTACCTGTTTGCCTTACCCCACTTCTTCTCAGAGGAATCCAAGACTTTTATGAGTGGGAACACCACTTATTTTGTTTGCGACCTCAGGGAAGACATATCTGCTGAGTACAGACTGACCCTGATATGGGGACAGAGTACACTGTCCTTCTTCCTTCCCTTCCTGTTCATTATCGTCCAGAACGGACTGATCATACATCGGCTCAGAGGTCTCAGAAGAGTGCAGCAAGGCAACACGTCCTTGGTGGGAAACAATGGACTGAAATATTCAGGCTCTAATGTCGAAAGAGTTGAAAACTCCCCAGGAAGCAACAGCAGAAGAGCACAGAATATTACACCAGGTGAAACGCAACCGCCACAAGAGTTCTCAAGGCAGGAGCATACTCATGGCACAAGACCAAGGTCTGATACACAGGAGACACAGGAAAGGCCCCGGCTGCTCACCACTGGCAGTGTGTCTAACCCACGACTGGTTCGGGCCAAAGTTTCCACAATCACCAGCATACCTCTACGCCAAAGTACCCGCATATCCAACAAGCCCATCTACATCCTCCTCACCATTAGCACAGTCTTCGTCCTTCTGTGGCTGCCGCGACTTGTTTATTTGTTAATTGTGCGTATAAACAACATTGACAGGCACGGAGAGCTCGCCTGGAGGCTGGGCTCGGACATTTCCAATGCGCTGGGCCTGCTGAACTCCTCCATCAACATCTTCATGTACTGTTTTGCGGACAAGCGATTCCGTCAGGACCTGGTGAGGATCCTAACATGTGGAAGGAGGCAATCTGCACCAGTTGCAAAGAACATGATGCGAAATGCAGACACACTCTGTGGTGACAGCATTGAACATTGAACCAATGAACAGTAATGTCATAGTCTTACAAATTCCAGAAGAAGCTTGTTCATATAATTCACATTTCTGTGACACAGCATAGCTTTTGTGCAGTCTTTGAGTTAAAGCCAAAGTGTGATTCAGTCAGCTATTATATACTCACTACTCTGTAACTCATATATAGCTTCTTATTTCTGTGATACGAGTCTAGTGTATAGTACAGGATGTAACAGTAACAGGTTTATCAGAAGATTCGAGACAAATACTGCAACTAGTTTGAAAACAGAATGGAGAAGAATCTTCATGTTCTTGTGATTTTATGTACGAAGGCTAACAGCGGTCACATTCATGTAAAGTAAAGTCATTGTTAGCTTTTCTACTTATGAGACTCTTCTGTTTTATTGCACCTCCAATAAATGGCACTATAATGAAGATGTATGAGTGCTGTGTCATTTCTTTGATTGTTTAATGTTCCTTGCTCCAAGTAACAGAGGAATTACTGATTCCCTTCAAAGTCATATCTTAAACACTTCAAACCCAAGTATTTCTCCCCTACTTGTCAGAGGTAGGGCCAGAAATAGATACAGATACTTCCTAAGTTCTGAGTGGTGCAGGTCAAATTTGTCTTGCTACTGGCTGGTGCAGATAATTTTCAATGCTACCCAGGGCAGGTATGCAGAAAAAAGTATTGAATACTTTGAGCCCTGAATACTTTTGCACTGAAGATGATTCCAGCATGTTCATCTCCAACAAAATGCAAGTTGGTGCTGAAAAGAACAACACAGACTGGACCATGTTGAGTTTGGCTTATGTGAGGGTTTGTAACGATCATGCCTACCATTTTCCACAAAAGCAACTGGGTCCAGCCATCTTCTTCGTTCCTCATTGTTTTTGGTGAAGTCGTCTTCCACCCACTCCTTCTCCTTCATCCCCTGCTCTTTTGTTCCTTCCAGTAAGTCTGACCTGGAAAGTTAAGTACAACAGTCATTGTCGACATGGGATGTCATGTTTTCTAATCAGATATATTTGTTGCCCAAACTCCCTTTGAATTTAAAACACTGAATAGTATTTTACTGTAACCTATCAAATGTCCAGCAAATTTGACAGCTTTTTAACAAACCATGGGCCTTTTAAACTTGATTTTTTTTTCTCATATTTAGCAGAATAACTAAAAAAAAATTCACAGCCTTCTTGCCATACTATGCAAGTTAAAACAGAGCCTGACTTTGCAGAAGAAATATTGTGCAAGTGACTGAGCAGGTAGTACCTGAGTATGTGGTAGTAGACCTGCTTGTCTTTAAGCCACAGTCGGAAGCTCCCCTCCACATAGACTGGGACGTCCTGAGGATGTTCAGCAAGCATCTTCTGCTGCTCAACTGTCTGAATACTCGTCACATAGGTCTTAACCTGGGACTCAGTTTCATCATCTTCTCTCTGTGGATAAAAGGACACATCCTGTGAGTCATCAAGCCATAGGCGTGCTTAACCTACAGCCTGCTAATCTAGCTGTTTGGCACCAAATTTGTATTTGTTTACTAAGATTCTGAAGTAGGGAGAAGGTTAGGGTTGATTTCCTTTCTTTTTTTCTTCAAAAATGTACATCATGCCCTACTCATATTTTCTGCTGCAGCTCAAACATTGTAAGATATTCTGGCAGAAACAATACAGTTTTAACTCTGCAATGTGTAAAAGGTTCACAATGATAATAACCTATTTCAGCTCCCAAGTCTATATCTTCTTCGCACATAGCAGAGAGGATGCGGGGCTTGGGAGCTAAAATAGGTCTGGTAACCAGGCTACAAGTACAATGATAAGGCATTAGAGGTAAAAGAGAAATGACTACCCCGTAGCCAGTAATTACTTAATCATGATGCCCTAGTTCCTATACCTGATAAATCTTAAACTCAGCCTTCCTGTCATCAGCCATCCTCCTGAGTGCCAGTCTGGCCAGGTCCACAGGGTCTGTGGGGAGAGGGTCGGGTAAGGGGTAGGGGTTGATGTGTCTAAACTTGGGGAACCAGTACAGGATACGCCGGAACTTCTTCATGGGGTGACTACGGAAGCCAAACACCTTGATGATCAGGTCTGCTGTTTCTGCACTCGGCATGACACCTGAAAAATGACAATAGCGTCATATCACTTAATTGTAGAGTCAATATCATGGAGTGAATATTGTACTAAACTATGAACAATGTAAAATGAGTACTAAGTATGTAGCCGTCATATACATGTATTTTACAGTTATCGGTACGTAAATTCTATTGGTAAATTATAACATTGAATGCAATACTGGCCATGGTAACAGTTATCAGATTGCCTGTCTAACAAAAAACTATCAACACTGGTAACTGTATGTTTAACCAGCAAAGGATGATCAGAAACATTCATGGCTTTGCAGTAGAGTTGAAGAACAGAACATCTGTGAGGAGGACATTGGACATAGTTTCTGCTAAATGAAACTTGTTCAGCAAGAATTGAGCCGCATGTTACCATGATACTCCATCTGCTCCAGTATGGCTATGCCAGTCTCCTGCTGCCTGGGGTAGTGGTTGTACAGCGACTGGATGAAATTTGTGGGCACAAACACTTCCTTAGGGAACACATCGAATATCTTATTGTACACCTCCAAGTCTTTCTGCACCCCAAAGTCCTTCATCTTCGCCAGGGCGGCATAGATAAACTCCACATGGCCTCGTCGGCGGATGTCCTTCTTGGTGAAGTTGTCCAGAACCTTCAGGAAGTTTGCTTTAGTCCTGACCTCAGGGTCAATGTCTTCAAAGATCTGCTGGTGAAGCACAAGTGCTCGCGAGTCGTTCCTCTCCTGGGTGTCCTTTGCCGCCAGGTGCTGTGATGAGCTGTGCAGCTGTGCCGTTTTTTGTCTGTAGCTGCCAGATGGGCAGGCAGGTGCTTTTTGCAGAGCCCCACTGCAGGTAGTGTATACACTGTTTCTGCATTGTTTGAACAAACCTCCGGGAAAAGTTCTTGCACAGAGTTGCATTTGTCTGCTAAATATCCTGGTTAAATTGGCCATATTCACACCTGTAACATAAAAGATTGTAAACAAAAATTAGCATCTTATAATAGTTATATGAATTTGACTTGAACTCATCAGCATAGCATAGCATAGCATAGATCTGATCAATATAAGACCGTTAAATATGGATTCAATGTAACTGTCGTGTGTGATGTAATATCCATAAACCTAATATCCTACTTCACACTGTGATCCTAAAATTATGAAGAACAGGTGTATACGATCCGATAACCTTACACATGCATGCCAGATGTCTTCCCTCTGCTTTGCCTTTCAATTTCAGCACTTTCTGGCTTCCATTTTATCATAACAACCACAAAAGAACTACATACATCGATATTCTCATATAATAGGATACCTTCTGACGTTCACCGACGTTCAGATCATCACGTATAACGTCTCAAACCGTGATGTAACGCAGAAGCCGGTCATTTTTTCATGGGCGCCGCCATTTTGTCCCATGCGTAGAACACCAACAGTACCCGGATGTTCAGCCCCTGCCCTGTGACGTTCACTTGCCGCGAACAGATGAGACTACTTTTTAGTAGGGGTGTAGTGTAAAGACAGCCGATTAAATATTCCGCAGAAATTTTGAAATACATAGAAATACTAAATACAAAAGAACATTCTTAGATATATTAGTATATCTGTATATTGATTTTCTCAGTAAATAATGTTAATTGACCGCAAAAGGAACTTATATGGACTTACACCCCTCCGTCGCTAAGCGAGTGGTTCTGCCTATGCTTCAGTTGCTAAGTGCGGAAACAAGACACATCCTGTAAATTGCACACTAAGGTTTACCACCATTTATTATAGAGACAGATAGGATCGGATTCGGGTCACTGTATCGCCGGTGGGGGCATCTTGGACAAACAGTTTTCCTAGCCGAAGAGACCGGTTCCTCCCGACCGGCACACAGCCACTACCGGAGAAACATGCCGCCTTCCACGATGAGACTGTCTGAGCTGGTGGACTTGTCGTTGGGCACTCCCGACATGGGGGTGGTCAACTTCAACGCCATGCACACCCTGTTCCACGCCATCATTGACCACCTGAAAATCACAGACATAGAAACGAAGATCGGCGAAGACATCCAGAGAGAGAGGGACGCGCAGTCGACCATGATTTCCACGCGCGGGAGCGGGAGCGATGTGAAGGACGGCCGGGACGGTGCACTATCCCGGTCCGCGTCGTCCCCGACAGAAGGGGAGTATGCCCAGCGGCTACGCCAGCTCGAGGACAAAATCTCTTCTCAGGAGATTCAGCTCAACAAGCTGAACGATCTCCCCAGCAACACAGATTTGTTAGAGAGGACCCGTTCGGAGGGGACCAAACCGGTGGGCGAAATGTGGCAGCTCATGCAGCTCCAGAGAAAAGTGGAAGCCAACGAGGCCGGCCTCACCAAGGTACGTAACAACACGGGCTCACCCTTAACGATAAGATCTCAGCTGCTGAGATCGTAGGTAATTTGCTAATCCTTCTTAGAAGGCGTAATTGTTAGCCAATGTGTCATGCTAAAATCCAGTATGATTGCCTTTTCCACACAAACATTACCAGACCGCTTTTCTTAAGGCGAGGTTTTAATAGACGTTCACACCTCATGTGAGAAATAAACATTGTGCGGATGGAAGTTCTTAAGCGACATCGCACTTAAAGGAGAAACGGTCGAAATCCGCTGAAAAAACGTTTCACTTTCTAAAGGAAAACAAAAACACTGCGCATTACCAGATCTACCTGCTTTGTAACCTGTCACAATAGAGCGGAGGTTTTTCAATGGCTCCAAATGAGCATTTGATAGGTGTGAAGGCAAATTAGAACCACTCAAAGAGCTTTAATTTTTCCCTTTCAATCAAAGGTCATTTAAAATTCAAAAGAAGACTGATGACTATAATGAATTATCTGTGCCCACAGAAATGACCATCCATTCCAATGTAAGAGAAGGTACAAATGACAGATAATGTGTTCTTTTACTTTCAAGTTTGGACTTTAAGAATTATTTGGAACCTTCTTTTGAATTCTAAATACAAAGAAAGCCAAGTCTTTGGTATGTGGTATAAGAGTATAATAAGGAGGTTTTTACACAACATTGATAACAGCCAGCTTTCTGTGTGTTAAGATATGTAATATTCTAAATGGGAATCTTGAAGATTTCCCCCTCTTCCTCTGTTGTACAAAAGTTAGGACCAGTGACTTGGTAATATCTAAAAAGTGCCATTCAAAGTAGCCTTCTTTTGATATACATGTAACTGAGTATCAGTAAGGAAATGGACTTGTCTTGGCTGGTACCAGTAGTAGTGTCAATCTAAATTCATGCATGAGGTTTGTTCAGCTGCTTTTCAAAGGAAGGAAAATTTGAAAGAAAATGTATTCTGTCCTTTCAGAAAGCCACATCCTGCTTATAATCTGCAAGTTTGTCATTGGGCTTATGACTCAAATGTGGGTGAAAGTTCTTGATCTTTCACCGCAGTGCCTATTCAGCAGCAACAAACTTTTATTCAAACTTCAAACTGCTTCTGTTACAACTGTTCATTCACACAGGCTTTCTGAACAGTGCAAGCTACCAGAAATATTCAGTGTAACTCGCAGAAAACGTAACATGAATATCGGAGACTGAATAAAAGAAAAGTCTCTCAGGTTTGAAACTGTGTCAGACATAATTTGGACATTTTTTCTTCCTGAGTGCACGTTGGAGTGGTTCTATGGCTCTTGTCACCTGTTAAGCACTGCTGCAGTGTACTTCAGGACTGTACAAGTATGTGAGCTAAGGCGGGCCGGTGTGTATACTTACCCCATGCATTCCGACGTCATTCGTCCGCCGAGATGTTTGAACTGCTCTCCCCGTGCCCCACCATGTATGGCCTGTATTTGCTTAGTCTTTCCAAGCCTCAATAGACAGATAAAACAGGTTAGAATAGCCGAGCCCCGGCACCGACTAAACAAAACCTGACCAGCTGGGTCAGTTTATCTTGTGCCCCCAGGCATAGAGAAACACTTCATAAAGGTGTTCTTCTTTTCACTTAAGGCTTTCAATAAATGTCTTAATTGTGACAACCTGTAAGAATTAATTTAGACAGATGATCTGCCTATCCTTCTGGCCCGCCCTTTGGCTATTCTGGCTCACTATCCTTGGCTAGTAGTGCTGTGTATTGATCAGTAATTGGTTATTGATCAATGGTGGGGAAATCTTACAGACACAGGAAAAAAAAACTTAAAACATACAAAAAGTTACCAGGGCAGCAACCTGCCTGTTTCCTAGCCTCCACAAGGCTTTCTTAAGGGGTAGTGATTGAATATGAATATTCCGCAAAAATTGGTCAATATTCGCCTAAAGCCAGGGGAGTGAGACACTGTAAGGATAACATATCTGAAAATGAACTCCATGGTACCATGGCCAAACTCCCCTGGCAAATATTTACTTCCTACAGCCAGCATAGTTAAAGTTTGTTAGAGACTGCCTGTCTACCTATCTGACTTGATTCTACTTGACTTGTAAAGCATTCAGCAAGGTAGAAAGATTAGGGAATGCAGTCCAATGCACCATGAACGAGTACACCCAAATTACACCGGAACAACTTCCTGTTCACAGGCATACCGACTGTTTACTGCTAAGTAACTGTAGCAACAAATGTCGTGTGGGAAATCAGGCTTGGAAAGACTGCAGAGGAAGTCACAAAGTTTTCACATTCTTGCATCCTGAGTTGTACAGGAATCAGCAAGTGTTAAATTGGGAATTTGTAGAAAATCCCTAGAAGAACTGTAACAGATACGCTATGACAGTAGGAAGAATGTCAGATACAAGGGAGTTACATACTGGAATCAATTGTCTTAAATGTGGGGTAAAATTACTTCTGAAATATTTGAATTGTATTAAACATGCATCAAACATCTGGAAATCCAAAGAAATGTTAATCTAGAAGTTCAAGGCGTCCATGTAGCGACTCGGATTTCCGTAGTCTGGCAGGTCTAAATGCAGCGGAAAATTAGAAAGGCACACCTACACTATGGAACAATGGTGGGTGGGAGAAAGGCTTTCGTGCTGATACTGTTTCTTCCCCCTGACCCCTGTACGTTAAGGGTCACGTGGCGAAGGGAAGGTTTGGTGGCATAGCAGCGTGTATTTACCCACAACACAGGGCCTTATGGGGTGGCGCTTGCAATTACTAGGCAACCCATGATTTTTCATGACCAGGGACCAATATATGGCCGACTGTAAGATGTATTTGCACAGGCCTCGAAACGTACGAATAGTTCAAGATCATAAATTTGGGATTTCAAAGCACAATTTGGTTTTACTAATATTGGTCATAGAATGCCATCTACTGGTACTTCAAAATGTTTTTTGCCAGCTGTCACCATAAAAATACATTTGGTTTTCTAATAATGGTGGATTTCAGGTGATCTATTTTCCTATATAAGTTGCAATATTCACTGTTGCTAGAAAATATCCTAATTTTACTTGTATTCAAGCACATTTCAAACACAAAGAATCTTTATATTGAAAAATATTTATAAATCGTACAAGCCCAGTCAAAGCTGCAATTAGTACTTAATAACAGCATCCTTTATCCCAACTGTTTTATGATTCCATAGTATCATGTGAATTTATTGACACAGCAAAAGTGCAGCGATTACATGCCCATTTGACTATTCTTCAGGAGTTGACATGTTGAACTTGGCACTGTAACAGTGTAAGGGGAGCAAACATTTGTATTGTCAAGTAATGCATGACTGCTGCAAACACCACAGGACAGGTGTGTTTCAGTTCATATAACAAACCCAGTCAAGGCCAAGATATACTGTCTGGCAATACAATACAGTTAGGATACTGTCTTAGGTTTCAGAGACAATTCAAACTCTACTACTGGATAAATAATGGAGATTACTAGACTAGTAGTACTAATGTTTCTTTGATAGGTTTCATATTTCTAAGTTACAGTAATACATGTATTCTACAATTTCACAAATTGACAACATGTACCACAGTCTTGGGCTGCCTTGTTTGATTCCAAGTCACATTCAGAAAACTGAGCCCTGTCAACACCTAGAACTCCTATCCTTTTCACAGTGATTGACACGGATATCTGGATAAAACTTCAAGAGTTTTTCTCCATAGAAATGAAATAGAGGCCAAAAGTGACTGGTAAGAGAGTGTAAAGAAACTGCCAGGTCATGGAATCATCATAAGAACATGATCAGAAGAGTTTACAATCATATTGAAATAATGTTGAACTTTTATGAAGAGTTTTCCATCATCATGATCTTGATGATCACTGTGATAACCTGGCCGGTGCTAGGTTTGTCCTTGGTTATCCTGAGCCCTCCCAGGGGCTTGCCAACAAAGCAATCTCCCCGTTTCCCAAACAGAAACCCTTCATGAAACATTCATGCCCCTCTTTACAGCCGTGTCTTTGGACCTTTGTATACTTGAACAATTACAATGGATCATTTCTACTGTTAAATCGAGCCCTTTTCAGACAGACAAAGGTAGATACCAGGTAGAATTGACATGATGAGTGGCTCACGAACATGCACCGTCCAGGCTTTGACAGGGTCAACAAATGCAGTCTCCTTGGCAACTGAGTTGCCATGGTGACATGGATTAGGCTAATTTCATTGGGGATGGTTGGCCCTAGCAACTGGTGCCAGGTATGCCGCCAGTATCTATTTGTACTGTTTGATCCCATGTGTGCCTTGGTAACTGTATCCTATGTGAAGAATTGGAAATTGATATTCAGGTTAGCATGCCAACACTCACAGTCGTTTGTATGGGCGAGACCTTTGCTCATTTATTATCACATCAAATGGTGGTGTTGGCAGCAAAAATGAAATTCTGTTGTACTTGATACCAGATTCATTAACTATCTACTGAATAAGATGTTGAAATTTCTATAATATACAAAAGATGCAGTAAGAAAAAAAAGGAAGGAAACATAAGGTCCTATTCAGAATTTTTTTCTCTCAAATTTCTATTGCACATTTTTTGGTATAAAGAGTCCTCATAGAATAGCCAAGTAGATGGTAGCCTAGGGAATATCACTTCTATCAAAAGAGAGTTTGATTATAAGACATTATAAGACAGAATAAGACATTCAATGCTAATTTTATCTGGACTTTTTAGCTTAAATTATACCATCAGGTAAACCAAAACAAATGATTAAATTTAGTATATACATATGTAACGTTATACAAAATTTCAGCCTCTTTGCATGGCTGTACCACCATGTTGTTCCATTGCGCTGATTTAATCAAAGTCATGACCACCAGTCCTTAAAGACAATTACTGCCACAAAGGGGTAATTTTTCTGCCGCCCGCCTCCCCTCAGCCACGAAGTATCAGGTGCCAGGCTATGTAATACTGTCAGTCACCAGCCCTTTTGAAACATACATTCAATATCAAAGACCGTATGGACCAGACTGATTATAGGCTTGAATTGCTTTTGTTTGCACAACCCAGATTATGAATAGAATTACATCACCATGGCAACTGTATAGAAAAAAAGCTGTCCGTCTAGTGCTATTGCACGTGGATGCCTTTCTATGACCCGTTTAACTTACGATAGTGATATGTCTAAACAAACAGATCACTGGCTCTCTGTCAACAAAAGGCAAGAACTCGGAAGGATACTTTATTCTATAGACAGACAAAAGATTTGTTTGTGGTGGTTGGACTTTTGTTGCGCTTTGCTTGGATTGAGTTTCAAGTAGGTCACTTCTTGTTTTGTTCCAGAGCTTTGTTAGGCTGTGAGCTGTGTTATATTGGGAAGGGGGATGAAATTTAAATCTCAGATATGAAATTGACATCTATGTGGGCAGCATTGCTTATCTCCTATAGCTAGTTATACAGATTACTGTCTGGATTATCTTTGATCCATAGCTCAGGATTGTATTGACAGGGTTTTAGCCATAATTGCATTTGGACATCTTCTGTATTGTCATACAAAAGCCTCAGAGATTACAAGAGAGAAATATCTGCAAGTTGCTGAGAACCAAATCAAACTTTTGATTGTGTTATAGATTGCCAAGGAAGAGATATGAAATAATATTATATTTGTTGGGAACTAAGGATTCTCAGGATTATCATAATTGGTGCTTTAAAAAAGCTTAAAAAGCAATAATTATTAAAATTAGTGCATCAGAAACCTTTCTTTTTATTGTAAAACACCTTACTTTGCTGTTCAATACCTTATCAGGCCCACCTATATCTTTTATGAAGCAAAGGTTTATTAGTCTGTCCATACAGTCAACATCTCCCACAGAGAATGCAGTTCCCAACAATCCTACGAGTCTGAATCATTCATGAAGATGGTAGAAAACCTGGCAACCGGCGACGGCAGAATGTTCCAGGTGTTTGTTTGAGAGCAGAATGTCACTCACGTTGCTATGATCAGAAAGGCCGGGCTGCATTCACTGCATATCCTTATTACCCTCCATTGAAGTCAGTTGGCAAACAATTTTTCGTGTGTGCAAACTTATGACAAAATAGAAAAGCGATTTTTCAAAGTCCTCTCTGCAAGGCATTTCATTTTTGAAAGCAAAGCATTTGATGTTTGTTGAACCCTCTCTATATATAGCCGTGCGTCAGCTGTCAATAACAGCCTATTCTCAGCAGGCTGTATTGCACTACAGGCAGGGACGTGTTCATTATTTTTGGATCCATCTGGTGTTTACGGCCCAATCTGTTCCCCCTGATTCTGGTGATCAGCCTTCACACTGCGCCTGGGTCACAACCCCCGGCTGTTAGAACAGCCATCGTCATGGCAACACGTAGCTGTTTGTTGCCTGTCGGGTCTGTCAAAGATGTTAGACGTTATCAAGACCTTTGTACCCATAACTCGGCAATGTCCAAAGGTTGTGCAGTGAAGTGTTTACTGATCTATAGATCTGTTCTCTGAGGCAAGAATCACAAGTTTAACTGTTCTGTTCATCTTTATAGTATACAGCCAAATAAATATACAGCTTTTAGAAAGCCTCTTGCAGTTTCAAACATTGATGCATCAAGAAGAAAAGATCTTCATGAATTATCGTTATAAAAACAGCAGGAGATAAAATGATTTACTTATTTAAAGACAATCAGCACCAAGGACATCACTAAGTGCTTCTTAATTTTAGGGTTGATGAAAATCCTCCCTTTTTATCAGCCTATTACTAGCTAGATTTACATAATGACCAGTTAATGTTGGCTGAACTAACAGTACTCTTGTTACTGTTAGTCAGAGAAGCATAGATTCACAGGTGAAGCATTGTCCCGTAAAAGGGGCACACCCAAAACACACTTTTCCTCTCTGGTGTTTTTGAAGTGGCCGTACCATTTTAAACTACGCTGCTTTTGAGTCAGAACAAGTGTACTGTTGTCTTTCGTCCCATAAAAGTCAGCGTCTTTAAGATGTTTGGCACGTCTTCAAACAGCCAGGACAGTGCTGTAGTCATAATAACGAGACAGGTGTGACCACAAACGTGTATGTCCACCCAACTCATCCAGCCACACCTGCTCACAATACTGCCCAGCCGAGCGTTAAATTATCCTTTTGCAGCGGCTGTCAGCGACCATTAATCTGCAGCCAGCCCCCAAGGCAGCCCCCAATCACTTGAGGGAAATTAAACCTAATTTATGGGTGTTACCTTGATTTGGTTGAGTCAGTACTATGTGTGCAGTAAGCATGGTTTAACTGAATCTGAGTTTGTAATGAGGGGCTGTTTGTGGTTACCAGGTTACTGTCTGTGTGGAAACAACATCTTGAAGGATGGAACTCTCATACTTCTTCAAATTAGTCTCCTGTTTTCTCAAGTCTGTATGAGATTATATTGGAGTTGGATTATTTATCGTCACTGATCTTATGTTACTTTAGTTTAAGGGTTGGTGTGCAAACAGCAGTGGTTTCAAACAATGATTATAAAGGGGAAAAATAAATGTACGCAGCATGTCAGAGACAAATACACCGGGCGTCATCTTGTATAACAGCATTGTCACATTTTTGTCCTTCAAGATAATAGTCTTATTGCTCGTCCCCTTGTACTGTTCAGAAATCAATCAATCAAGTTTCTTTTACTACAAAAGAAAAAAAGAATTTTTAATGTCGCTTCATTTTTCAACAAACCATTTTCTTGCAATTGACATTTTGCAGAGCAAGTGTGTCGTAAATATTGTGCTAGATAATGGGCATGTGTCTCTAGTTCCCTTTTGCAATCCAGATGACATTTCAAATGTTTGGTAGGTTCCATTTTCTCTGTTGAAATTCTGGACTTAATGGACAGAAGTGGTGCTTAACTTATTGGAAGACAAGTGTTGACTTATTGTGTACATTCATACTAGAATTAATGATTAATTTTGAAACATAGGGCCTATTGCCATGGTGGCAAGATGGTCTTCTGGTTAGGATAAATCCTTGCATGGGATTGATAATACACTATGTTTCAGTAGCATGATAATAATTTTAAGACCTGTGTAAGATGTTTCCCCATGTTCCCCATCCGACAGGCCATGTCCCTGATTGAGGACCTGATGCGGGAAGTCAACATGCTGAATGACAACAAAGCCAAGGTTGCCAAGGAGATGAAGGACATCAAGGACAGACTAGACAAGGTGAGCATGGCAGGGATTGTCTGGTGGGGAAAAGAGCACGTAGGCATAGGAAAATGAATGTTGTGTTTCAATTTACAGTGCTGAAAAATTTGGGTCAATTAGTCGGTAGGGATTGTATGTCCCTTGCCCCAAAAAGACCTAGGTGGGCAGGTTTTTGCTAGGTTTGCTTGGCTGACAGGAAACACAAAATGTTTTCTATTGTCTTACAGAGATTTAAGGATGTTGACTTGTTCATTGATACCGAAACATAAAAAAATAGCACCTTAAGTTTTTTTCTGTCTTTTTTCTTTTCAGTGCAAGTCTGTTAGAAACAGGTTTTGAAATCATAGATCCAGTGACTTTGATAAATATAATACCGGTATTTGGCTGCCTGGTTGATTTTTGGAGACTGAACAGATGATTTTCTGTAATCAGGTTGCAGCAGACCATTTCAGCACCAAGGACAGGTCACCACCTTATAAGTCAATCTAATCAGAACTTCAAAAGGCATATGTTTTGTCATGTGTTGTGATTTCTATTGTTTTTGTTGTTGCTTTTTTAGCAAAAGAAATGACAGAAAAACATGTAATGTTGAATTTTCCCCTGTACAGATGGACCTGACTTCACTAAGTGACAGAATCAGTGAACTGGAGAGCTATCAGGACAAGATGAAGAAGATTGATGAACTAGAGAAACAATTGGTAAGACATTTCACACTTCTTGCCAGCCAGAGGGAGTTTGCTTCTATTTTCTGCTGTTGTTATTCTTTTAACTCTTGAGTCTATAAGACATCACACAAACTGTGCATATAATAAGAACTTATGGTTGCATTTTTCTAAGGACGATGCAGTTTGAGCTATGACATCTGTCATTTTGTTTGACATTGCATGAGTTTAAGTATACTGGAACATGTTGTATAATGTCTCCTATCTATTGCACAGGCTGAATTAGCAGAACAGTTGAAGAAGCTGCCCACTGCAGAGGAGTTTGATGCCTTTGTCACGTGGCCTGTACTGGATGAGGCACTGAGGGAAGAACGGCAAAAATACATGGAGGTATGTAACCTTAGTATATCATTTGGGTGAAAAATTTATCGGTTACAGCGTTAGACAGCTGGTAGAAGGTTACAAGAGAGGGGATACTCTAGGATTCAATGAGCTTTTCAGTTCTCCTTTCTTTGATTTACAACGGGCTTTTTCTCTGTGAAGATCAAAACTTGCTGCTGGTAGAGATCAGAGACTGGAGGAAATTACATCTTGAGTCCACATGAGAGATGTGCAAACTCATGCTCTGAGCAGGAAGTGCTGCAAATTAGAATGGAGGCAAGCATGTTTGCCTAACCAAAAAGCTCTTGCATTTACAATGTATTTCATTTTATTTATTCATTGTTTGCTTCAGACACATGTCCTATATCCACAACATTAAGAAAAACAAAACTAACTACGAATACATAACATAAAATACTGCCATACACAGTAGTGGCTAAATTGATTGTCATGACAGGCTATTTGTAAATCCCTAGTATCCATGAGTAATTCTAATTCCTTCTTTTTCACACCCAGACGAAACCCACAGATGGTGCAGATGAGTCTGAAGTGGTAAGCTGCAGGTTTCACTTGGAGCATGGGATCCTACACTTATAACTCCTGCACTTTTTCCACAGATGTTTGGTTTAGATGAGCACCCTTCACCGATATCTTCTGCTACACTCAGTTCATCACTTGTCTTTGCATGGATTGTCTGTTCAATGGGAAATCCCTTTTAGTTTCTCTGTAGAAATGAATGATGTCTTCCACTGCCCAGCCTCTCTTCCCACAGGTTCAGCTGCATGTATACAGCACCATTAGGCATGCAACATCCCAATATCTTCTGCAGTTGTTTCAGCTTCCTTCATCTCATCACAATATTCCTTAGCATGCACACATGCACAGCAAACTTGCATGATCAACATTATTGCACATTTTTCTTCTCAATATGCTACCGTGACAGATATTTTACACTTTCTTTGATAGACCAAAAATCAAGCAAATTTTATCATTCAAAGTTTACTTAGACCCTTTTACACACAGTTTGATGCCAACATGGTCAATTTTTCCACTCAATGTCCCCACAGCTTCTAGAGCAGCTGAAGAGTAAGGACCCGTCACGTCCGCCGTCTGCCCCTCGGCCTCCCTCATCCCGTCTTAGCAGCGCGAAGGAGAAGTACCCTGAGGCACTGCAGGCTCTCAAGGAAATGGCAACGCTGTCTTTCGAACACGAGAAACTCTCAGAGCAAGTCGAAAAATTAGAGGTAAGTGCAACAGATCTTACTTAACTATTAAAGTTAAAATCCTTCCCACACCTTTTGGTGTATAGTGGTACTACCCATCTCTACTGGATTTGGTCAGGGGGTTATGTTAAATTTATTGACTTAATTGGCAGCTGCTGATTTTGTATCTTCAGTTTGTAGTCAGATAGTTAAGCTAATGGCAACAAGTATTTTGCATGTGTATTGTTCTAGTTTGCATAGTTTTTGTGGGATAAAGGTACTGAATTGGCAGAGAAAATGTTCTCCAGCTATCTTTGTAAAGCCTATTATTAGTCTGTTTATTGTTGGCTATGATCAAACAGAGCACAGCATGTAAATGTTACCATAGGGTTGGTATTTTCAAGGACATTATACAAATAATGGCCATGTCCTATTTTTTGACATTTGGAGCCATTTGCCAACAGTATCGCAGACAGCCTGTTTATCCTGGATTTTCATCGAGTTTCATTTTTTCCCTTTCTTTACAGGTTACCATGCCAACTAAGGCAGACAAGAGTGAGTTGGAAAAGCTGCTTGAAGCAGGTAGGCACTCCCTATGAGCACCTTAAGTAAAGTCTATAGCTTTGACTTTATGGTGGGTTCATGATATCATTTGCTGCAAAGCCTTTTCATTCTTGTTGAAGGTTGCTTTCGAAATGTTAAACCAAGGGAATCAACAGTGTAAAGTGGTTTTGTACATGCAGACAATGTGGTAATCAGATTCGAATTCTGAAACATAAAAAATACTTTTTTAAAAGAAAATGATATTGCTAATAATATTGCTAATGATAGCTACTAATACAGACATCTAATCATTTTCCCAAACAGAGATGACTTAATTATCATGACTCTCAAAACACATTTACAATGTACTTTCAACATTTTACCATCATAGATAGAAGAGTTGTGAATGTGACTTTGTGACTTCCTAATCAATTAATCAACCAATCAATCAATCATTCAATCAATCAATCATTCGATCGATTGGTTAAATGATCAATTAACTGACTGATAAGGCCAGATAACTTTTAAGCTACAGGGTCATTGTTTACTGACCACAAGGTTCTTCAATATAAGGTACTGTCTATAATCATGCCTGGTTTGGCTCATGCACCCCTCTACACATCTCCCCAGCTCTGGCCAATCAGAAGGTGGATGTCCCAGAAGACCTGCTGGAGCAGCTGGCTGCCCTGCGGGATGCTCTGGACATGATGAAGAACAGCAGGGACAAGGTGGGAGGACTAGATAAGACCAGACCCCTGATGTTGACAAATTACTATGAACATGGTACTTTTGATGTTATGAGCTATCAGAAGGTGTGGGAAGCCTTGTTATGGTACCAAGGCATCAACAACTAACAGATTCAGTGTCAGCAGTCCCATCAAAGGTAACAAATGTCTTAGCAGTGACTTCAAGATGCAGCTTATATGAGAAACAGTTTTGCTGAGGATCCCACTTCTGACACCATGTGTTGAAACTAAATTCAAAATCTGAACCAGATATGCCTGATTCTTAAAAGGAAAAAAACACAGCTTGGCTTCATATGGCTTCTCTGAAGTTATCACTGCTCAACACTGTATTAGCAATTGAAAGCATTGTATTGATAGCACCTAGAACTATCTTATTGTTGTGCCATTGACCTAAAACAGAACACAAAGTGTTGCTAGTGGTTGGTCAACTGACATGATGCAGGAATGTTCTAGAATGTGCTATTAGTATAATAATTGCATCATAGTTATTTACAGTCATAGCTATCACAGCACAGGGATTCCAGAATATATTCCAGGATCTGAACTGAAATTGTATAATTATTTCTCTTACAAAACACTTCCGATCTGCAAAAACACTGTTTTGGAAAAGAGATGGTTGTACAATTACCAGTTCAGCATCTCATGAATCTGTGCTTATGTAATGTATTGCAGATGCCTTGCCACTTCTCTACATGCTTTGTGTCAGCAGTAACTGTTCTATCTCTCTCACCCCCAGCTTGACGAACATTCTCGCATCCTGGACGGGCTCATAAATGCCCCTCCAGACTTCCTCACCCCTCCCTCCACCCCCCCTCCAACTGAAGGCGAACCAGATGCCTTCTCTCTCGCACACACCGCCACTCCTGTCCTGCCCCCTATATCCCCCACCCACAGTGCAAATGACACTCCCCCTCACAGAAAGAGACCGACCCCGCCCACCTCCCCTGTCCATAGGATGTCCGACCCATCCAGAATGACACCGCCCCCCTCCCCCGTACGCAGGATGTCAGACACGTCCAAACGTCCCCTCAGTCCCGTAACATCCGTACTCCCCTCCACTGGCCCCTCTAAGAAGACTTCTAGCACAGGCAGACTCATGCAGGACCTGAACCTGCAGATAGTGGGCCTGCGTGCCAAGGATGCCGAGCTGGAGAAAGACATTAAGAGCCTTAAGGATGCTGTCAGTCAGAGATTGAGCTTTACAGGAGTGCCTGTACAGGTTAGTCAGGACACAGGTATCTTCAGCACAGGGTGGTCGACTATCGCAAGTTTTCCCCTTCAGCATGTCACAGAGCAAAAGAATAAATATTGGAAGTCAGCAACTTAAACTGATCAATTGCCAGTCAAAATTTGAATCATTTTCTATACTGTCATTGACATAATAATTGTGATTACAGGTTTCAGATTCATTACATGTTATGGATTTAAGATTCACTGTGTTTTTGATTGCTTTGTGGCCTTCTACGTTCTTAGTTGTGTTCTTATGGGCATATTCTGTATCTGTCTCCTAAAGAACACTTCCGAGAATGAAACCATAGGACACAGCAACAGTTCACAGGTAAGGATGGTATCAAAATTTCCAAAATACATGTAATCCAGATGCACTCTAATCATAAAATCATCACCCAATGACAAATGAAATGACAGGTTTAAGTACAAGTATAAGAGCACCTTCAATGATCAAGTGGTGATGTGATTCATTAATTGACTGGCAATTGATTGCACAGGGTAATGAAGAAAGCACAGGGTGTTGCATTTTGACCATACAATGGTCTAAAACCCAATCACACAGTGTCCTAACATAAGGGTACAGTTTTGGTGATCACTCTCCTTGGTGCTGGTTTTAAGGTGGTTGTTATAGGGTGTCATTCAAAGTTGTCACAACTCACAAACTAACCGTACATGATAAATGCAACTAACCAAGTAACAAGTTATAACACTGGTGTCTTTGCATGAGGGATTTGGAATGGATGTTGTAACCATACATTTGTTATAACCTGACTAATGACTGGCAGTGAGAGCTTGTGTAAACACATTTGTTGGAAATGAAAAATAACACGTGGAGTCACTAAGAACTTTAAAACACAAACTTTAAATGTTCACAAACTAACAGTTATACCATTATGGATAAAGTAACATACCTGTAGCACATTATTTTTGTACAGGGATAACTTATGGGTCACCAGTGTAATTACTGTCAGCAACAATCTCATCAATTTACATAGAAAACAAGTAAAAATTGTCTCCAAATTTCTAGTGGATAACTGAATAAAAGAACCTAAACATGAATCTAAAAACACTAATGTTAGCTTTAAAAAGAACACCACCAGTGTCATACATAGAATTTCTTAAATCTTAGTCAAGAATTCATCAATTTTCAATGTACTTTTTATCTGCCCCAAGCAGCTTTTATCAGAAAATAATTTTTGCTTCTGATCAGCCATTAGTGTTTGAGGGTGTACTGCATAAAATGTTCACTGCCATCACAAGACATGACTTGCACCTTGCCGTGAGCTTTTCCATGCACCAGTCCTGCTATTGCTTTATTTTGACCTGGATGTGACAATTCTGTTCTGTGATTTTCTCTTTAACCAAAGATGGGAGATGAACATGAACTACAGAGCATGAACCAGGTATGCAGACACGCTGCTTTTTTCCACCTGCGTGAGATTTGAGGCACCATCCATATAGCAAGCACTGGAAATAATTTATTTCACAAACATTCCATGATATCATTGTACAAGCAACAGTGTTGTATTTATGCAACATTTTGGTTGTTTTTGTACCATGTCTGATTATTGAGCACACACCATCTGAGAATTCACAATCCCACATGGAGTCATTTCTTTAGAACAACAGCTTCTAAACTTGCCATTCAATGCGAAATTCATGCACATCATACATTTAGCATGGAAGACTTTTTCCCCATCTTAAAGCATGTCAAGTGCTTTGAGGCTTCCTGTGTACTGAAAATCAATGCTTGCAACTGAATTTTTTAAGCATACATTGTCCAGATACAGAGAGGTTAACTGTTCTAAGATGGGGGAAAAGTCATTCTATAGTAATCTAAGATTCCAGTGTACCAGGGTAATTTTGGTACGTGGAGGTATCTTTAGAGTGCTTAAGTGCTGTCATTGTACAAATCGTATTCTAATCATTTCCTTTTTTTTTCTTCAATTTCATTCCATGTACTAATGCAGAATTAGAAATCATGGCATAGCAATTATAACAGCTGGAGCTTGTTTCATCCAACATTGCTAATTGATGCATTTTCCTTGTAAACTTCCCTGTAGTATCAGAAATTTACCTAGAACAATGGATATATGTAAACTAAAGGTTGATACCAATACATTCAAATACACACTACCAGTTGAGTACATGCGGACATTTTGGATGCACCAAATAGTCTGAGCTACTGCAAAACGCTTTGTAATTTTGACACATCTTTTTGCATCTCACAAGCAATCGGCAGCTTGGTTAGGTGCAGATACTGAGGACACACAGACACAGCCTGCTTCACACACCTCAGCTTCCCCAGCAGAAATGCCTCCGTCTGAGGCACAAGATGAAATCTTGCAAGTGTATATAAGCAATGTTTCTGAGGAAACAAGCACTGCTGAAATAGTAATCAGTGAAAAAGCTGCTTTGCAAGATCAGGTGGGAAATTTGGGCAAATTTTTCTCTGCACCGCCTCACATTATACAGCCTTTCTGTAATTAGCACTTAAAACACTTGCTTAACCAATAATTGAGATTGAACCCTTTCAAACTTAATCACAAACATAATCATTTCTTGTGTTTCATTGTAACATGACAGAAAAATACACAATCATATAATTCTGATGTGCACCCCTCTATCATGTTAAGTTCTAGAGTTTTGCACGATGATGTGTGCCGTACACTGTATCGTAACTAAAGTAGATAAAGTGTCAAACTTGTTGCCTTCCAGTCTCAGACTACAGACACTGCAAAAACTCCACATGACAGACAGTCAACAGAAGTTCAACCTCAACCACCCTCTTATGTAGAGGGGCCTACACCTTCTAAGTCCCCAATGTGCAATACAGATATCTCCAATGATACAAAACCTAAAAATCTGAATGAAAATAAGTCAAAGAAGCAACCTTCTGTGATCACCAGAAAAGAGCGTCCTGCAACTAAGAGCTCTACCCCAGTCAAAGATGAAAAATATGCTAATAAGAAAGATGAAGGAAAAGAAAACGCAAGTGCAGAAATCGAGAAACCATTGCCAGATAATCAGCAAACAAATTCCCAGAAGACCAAGGCCCCCCAGGTGAATCCTGCTCCTCCAATGATGGCGAGACACACAAAGCTTGTCACCCCCATGGCTCCCACAGGGTGGTACATTCCAAACCAGAAGTCTGTGAAGATAGAGGTGGGAACTTCCATCCCGGCCCCCTTCCCCCTACAGAGGCACTGTTCATTCCATTCCACTGCTTCATCATCCAACATTTTTCCATCCCATACTTCATACTAACACCAGTTCTGAACTTGCACTTTGCTCATCAGGACCCCTTTTTATTTCCATCATCATACAAACAGCACCGTTTCTTTATCAACAATGTTCTCTTGGATTCATGTTATGTTAATGTTTTCCTCCATTATTCAGTTTGTAGCACCATGTTTATTGTGTTTCATCCTTGCATTTGACACTTTTTGTTGTTTATTTAACAATGCTTTTGTTGTTTTGTCCCAAGGAGAATTATTACCGTTTTTTTTTATTTTACAAAATGTCAACTATGGGAGGAATGTCTTTTCTCCTAAAGAATTGCCTTCCCAGAATGCTTCTCTCACCTACCCACAATCCCCTGCAGGATGGCGACATGTTGGCTAACCTGCAGCAGAAGGTGCTGCAGCTGCTGGCAGACGTGGAACAGCTGAACGGAACTTCCTCCGACCTGGTCCGGAAGAGTGGTGACCTTCAAAAGAGTACAGAGGTCAGTGGGTGCTTCTTTCAACATGCCTAGCATCAGATTGGGTCGAGTGGATTGGATCTTTATTATGCAGCTGGCAGACTTTCAGGCTGAATTTTGTTACTTGGTGTTTACATGGCTCAGTTAAGTAAACAATGACATATGTCATTTAAAACATACCATACAAATTCTGTGACAGTGTATACATGTACATGTATATCATTTGATAAACATTTTGTGACTTGACACAGGTATAGCAAAACCTGAGATCCTAACAAAAGCTACCTTATTTGCAGGCTCTTTATAAGGTTTGTGACAAGTTGAATGACACCAAAGCAGACAAGGACTATGTCACCATGGAGGTTGATGTGGTAAGCTTGTGCTTTATTGTTATATTTACAAACTTGTGTCCCAATGCCAATTGCAAGGGAAGACAAGGATACGAAAATGTAAAAAAAAAGCAGAAAATGTGTAGTCTATAATCTGGAGAGACTTTTTTGGAGGCAGTAGCTAAGATTTTATTGGTACAGTTTTCACAGTGAATTGAAATAGCAAAACATCACCTGATGGTTACTGAACTGAACTGATGGCTGCATTCTTTTGTGTCACAGAAAGCAGACAAGAGGGCGCTGGAGAGCAAAGTCAGCCGGCAGCAGTTTGACTCCTCCTTCAACGAGCTGAACAACCTGATCCAGGAACTGCTGGCTAAACTGGACGGACAGGTAAACACACTGTCACTTTCTCAAGTTCCCAGCTGCTTAGAATCTAGAACATATTTTGCAAACTGGCATTAGTGTTGTGTAAACATGGCCTACTCGCAATGGAAGGCATTTCAGCACCATGAAGGACTTGATGTCATGAGCTGGAAATTTGTAAGGATCTGAAAATTACTGTCAAAATATTTGATTAAATGCCAGAGTGTAAGCCTACATCAATTTATTTCTTGATTCTTAGACATTTTAATGTGAAAATTTAGCAAGTGGCCCAGATGAAAACAGAAGTATGGGTATAAAAACTTGAATTTCAGTAATACATGTACAATTGCTCAAAGTGTGTGCACAACCCTTAGACTCTGTTCCAAGTCAGTATTTCAATCAAGCATTATGCATAGTCAGAGAACCAAGAAATACATGTACAGATGATCTGGCCAAATGACTTCCAAGATTTCTTTGGCATGTGAGCTATTTGTCATGACCATGTGTAACACCAACACTGTCACCCCCACAGGATGGTCAGTGGCAGGACGCCCTGAAGAACCTAAGTGACGACCTGGACGGCAAGCTGGACCGGTTGGAACTGGATCCCTTCAAGGAGTACATCCAAGGTCAGCTGAACAAGCTGAACAGGAAGATGGCCAAGGTCACAGAGATTGAGCAGCAGAAGGAACTGGACGAGGCTGCAGGCTTCAGGAAGTGAGTTCTGTGTCTGTTTTTCTACATGGCAATTATCACTGAGAACCATTTCACAACAAGGCATCTGAATTTGTTCTTTGATAATGGCAGTCTTCTTTATCAGAATACAATTTCTGACCGCTTGCCCTTTCTGTTGACAGGCAAATGTTCAGGTGCATCTCTTGTGACAGGCCAGTGACTATGACTGCTGGAGGGTGAGTTTTTGTTACAGTGAAACATATAATGCCATAAATAATGTGTATGTAAAGAAGAAAATGTAAGTCACATCATATCCAGATTGTTTGTCTTACTGCTATTCTGTCCTTCTGATGGTTTTTACACAAATCACAAGCTATAGCTACAATGTTACTATTGTTAGTGATGAATAGTACATTTACAAGTCTGAATATTGCTGCATGTTGTAGAATTAATTTGATATTAACATTGTTGATTTGAACATTGCTGCTTATTTCTCACCAGGCCTGTTCCGGCATTGCCGAGCACCAACAGCCTACCGGTGACAGCAACACTCCGACCCTACACTACCTACGAACTGGAAAAGATTCGCCAGGAACAAAAGACGTATGTTCCCTGTCCATTTTCTTGTTTTTAACATCAGAAACCATGTCTTCTTCTTTCTTTGTTCATACATCTAGTTACGGTGTTGGAGATATTGAAACCCTAATTGATAAACTTGATCAGCTCTAGTTACAGGTTTAGCTTTAGATTTTGAGAATGCAATCAGGCGTTGTGTTTCAGTAGTCCCAGTGTAGGAAGCGAGGACAATGCGACCAGGTTTCAGAAAACCATGGCTATGAGGAAGCTAGCTAAGCTGAAAAGGAAGAACATCCACCTGTACAGGCTAGTTATAAACCAGGGCATAGACCAGATCATGGCAAAGCTCATGAAGAAACGCAGGCATCGTGGCAAGGACCAACTCCTCAAGTGTCAGGCAGCCAGGCTGCAGCCATTGCAAGGACCCACTGTGGGACCCACACTGCCATCGTAAGGTTTTAGATAGGGCCAAGTCTTCCATTGCAAGGTTTAAATAGGGACCAAGTCTTCCATATGAAGGCTTTAGATAGCGAACCACTCTGCTATCATAAGGCTTTAGATAGGGACCAAGTCTTCCGCAGTAAATTCTTAGGTAGGCACCAAGTCTTCGATGTTAAAGCTTTAGATAGGGAGGCAATAATTAGAAAAGCCAGCTGGTATGATCAGGTGCCAAACAACCTCTGGCCGGCCAAAGCACTCCAACCTATATGAGTATGCATGGTTACCAGGCTAACTCTTCCATCATAAGGCTTTAGGTTGGGACCCACTCTTCCGTTGTAACTCTTCCATAGTAATGTTTTAGACAGGGATGTTTTCCAAGTATGTGCTGGTATTTAGTCAGTTATTGCTTAGCTTTCATAGGCTTTTGTATGTTAGCAACAGTTTCTGATGACTTCTATACTTTTCTTTAGCTATCGTTGGAGACACAGAAGGTAACGAGTGCTTCAAAGTCATAACTCTCAGACCCACAACAAAACACATTCCACCTTTTTTTGGACCGTATTCGACAAAGTACAATCTTGCTTTCCAAATACATGTAGTCTATACCATATCATGTTTGTCTGCATGCCCAACTGGTGCTAAATGCACAAAATATAGTTTTTGAGGTTCAGCATATTCTATGATTGTACATGATTTACATGGTGTTGATTTTTTTTCTGCTATGCACAAAAGAACAAACATTAACTTAACAAAGATAGTTCCTTCCTGGTGGCATAGTTGAAGTTGAATGCTGTTGTATGTGTATGTTTATCTTGTTCTAGCCTGGCCTAGCAGGCTCCTTAGGACCTTGACCTATATGTGTGTATGTTGACAACTTGACATCAAGTTGTTTCTCCTGTTGTAGCCTGGCCCAGCCTGCCCCTCAGGACTATGACCTGTACTTCTCCCAGCCCCGCCCCTGTGGGGGGAGCCACACGATGACGTATCCCAACAAGAGATTCACCAAACTCACAGCTGGCGGACAGTGAGTCTTCTGTTTCCTTACATATTTCCTTACACCTTTGAGTAGTCTTAGACAGCATTTACAACAGTACTGCTCATGTGTTCATCTATTGACTTTGAAACCAGTTTGATAAATAAGTTCTGAAGGACATTCTCTATATCCCTCTCCTGCTCACTTTTGCTGGATTCCAATACAAAAACATTAATTTACAATTTGTCCTCTAATGTTACAGATACGTGGTAGAAGAGCAGCCACAGGTGCAGGTTTTCCATGTCAAGTAAGTATCAAAGTACCTCCACATCCATTTAAAAGATAACAAAGTTGGTAGACATTCTTGTTGCAGTTGGTGTACATATCTGTGTAACTTACTACAATTTTACATGACTCTCTAGGGAGGAGCTGGACATCATTGGAGCTGATGGGCACATCTACAAAGGCCGTGTGGAGATAGACGATGGGAGACTTCCCACCCTGACACAGGTAAGGGGACAACTCTCTTATCAGAACTGCTGCTGTCATGCATTAGATATGGCTATAATAATAATACTGCTTTCCAGCATGTTATGATTCTGTGGAAAGAGACTTTTACCAGCAGTAGTAATCAAACAATATGTTATGGCTGTTTTAAACTTTATTGTTAGTAAATGTGTATTGACAGAATGGTAAACTTAATGTCATACATTTAAAAAGGAAAGGTTAGGACATCAGGCAAGGTTAGGAATTGCCGAAATTGTTCATGTTGTTTGACAGTCAGTTTATTCTCATTAACAGCAGCCGAAGGCCCCGGTGTCGCCTGGTACTCAGAGGAGACGAGGACAGAAGCCTGCGTACTCCCCACGCTCTGACCAGCGCCCGTCACCGCCCGGCCGGCCCCAGTCCGCCCACGCCACCTCTCCCCGCCCCGGGTCCTCCGGCCAGCGACCCCACACCGCGGGCAGTCGGTCAGTCTCCAGAACCTCCCAGACGCACGTGATTGACGAGTCCACGGGGGAGCAGCAGCACTCTCCACCCCCGACAAGACAAGCCACACCCGGAGAGGGCGGGGCTGGACAGACAGAAGTGTCTGCCACTGCGTAACTTCACATAACTCTCCTGGGGGTACCATAGCCACACTACCATATATACACACTACCATAGCCACTTGTCCTGCTCAACAGTTCCTTTATGTGCCTGTCTTGGCAAGCTGTTTTTATAACTTTTTACTATTAAACAATTTTTAGCACTTCATGCTCACCTGAGAAGGGTACATTGTTGTTTGTTCAATTCAGTGTAAAGCTGGAGTAAAAGATGTTTCTGTAACCTAAGTGTTCTCTCCCCTGGTTAAGGTATAGTGAATGTTAGTATTTGTACAGTATGTTTAAAAGACAGTTTGTATAACCTGGCCATGTTTGTACATATCCCAACATGAGTCAGGGCCGAATTGCTGCTATGCAAAAGAAGATTCCAGTGAACGTATCTATCTATAACGTGAAATGTTTGTACATGTAGATGCATTATTTTGTGATAAATGTGTAAATTGCCTTTAAACAAGCTGATTTCACAGCCATGATGCTTACTGTACTGCTTTAGCCAATTCTGTGTGCTGACGCTTGATAAACTGTAATGCCACACTGTCAAGGGATGGACACACTGCACAAGCCATGTACATGTGAAAAATGCACCAAAAATAGAACTGCTTTCTGGTCTTTCTTATGACCAGAGTGTGAAGTTTGATATGGATTTATGAAGAATGAACTATCTGTACATAAACAAATGCTTGATGTGCTTCCAAAGATGATTGATGTACAATGCAGTTATAGAGAATGATGCACCATCAGTGGACAGGGAGGCTGACTGTTTCTCTCTCACTGATTCTAGCTTTAGTATTTTCAAGCCACAGGCGTCGGCCACTTGCCATAGCACCATGTGTGTGTGCACCTGAGTGCCTTTTCTAGAAATGAAGTATTTAGGATATTTATCAAGATGATTCTACACAACCCTGCTTTTATGCACCTGATAGAAGTGCAATATACCAAATATTTAATGTGCACCAGACTTCAGTGTGGTCCAGTAAACATATAACGTTAACAGACATAAAGTCATTATACTTTTGTATATACAGTAATGAAGTACACATCGAAGTCTCAAATGTTATATTTGTAGTTCCACACTTTTCAGCTTTTAAGAGTTTGCGTACTAGTGGTTCCCATGGAGTCATGCACATATATTTCCTGCTGTGCAATCACATACGAATGGCCAGTTTGAAATGTACCTTTGAATACTGAGTTTTAAGTGGTTAACATCTGCATTTAGCAATTGTTTGGCAAAGTTTTGCTCCATTCTTCAGGTGCCTTTGAAATTTAAATGCAAAGAATTTCACTAGAAAACAAAAAAAAGTTCAAGAACGATTGAAAGCTGGTCTGATTTGAAGTAGGAGTCATTAGGATGATTTGATCTTGTTGCAACTGAACATTTATAATGCTGCTTGCTTGCTTGCTTTCTTTCATGCGCTTGTGCCATTTCCATGTTTCCCTATTTCTGTATATTGTCAACAGATATGATTTGCAGAGAAAAAAAATGTTGACTCGATAAGAAATCTGCACCTCATCATGTTGTATATTACCTGTTTGTCACTGCACTGCAATGGGTTTGGTCGTTTTTCAGACGGAATAAACGACACCTTATCACCGTAGTTTTTACTGAGTGGACTCTTATTTACTGCGCCAGATTTTACCAGAAAAGCGATTTTACCTTTAAAGGGAAATTAAAGCTGTTGGTTCTATACTACAATGTATAAGTACACACTTTTTAGAATCATCAAAAATAAGTCAAGGGCTATTGCAAAGTCAGAATGCATCAGCCTCAGACATCTCTCAAATTGGGGGTGCGTACATGAACAGAGTAGCATACGTAATCAAGAAAACACAATAGTCTTGTAAGTAGGAAGTAGGAAGCCACTCAAAATCACAAGTGCACAACAGTTACATTGTAATCCTTCAAAATTTATTCTCCATCATCCATAAAAACATTGGTACAATGAGAAAAAGGTCTGAGATAAAAATTTTTGGTTTATTTCCACCCTACACCACGGCACACAGCACATAGTCAAGACCACCACCATTTCTTCAGATGCAGCTAAATCACAGGGACATCCCAAGTGGGGAGTCAGTCTTCAAGTAAATCACCAATTAGGTTCCACACAAATACTCAAAAAGAAAAAAGCACCCAAGCGAAAAATAAGTCCCAGCTTAAGTAGCCACATTAACAGTGTCAAGCGTGCAGCGCACTACAAGGTCAAAGATCATCCAGTGCTTACAATTAGCAGCCTCATGCGATATTGACAAGGCCTCCACCACAGCATTCTACAAAATGTACATTATTATTACCATACAAACAGGTTAGACCTCCAGAAAAATTCATTTGTTAGGGTGTTAAAAACTCTTTTCCACCATCTCGATCCTGATCTCGGCTAGAATTGTTACAGAATCAGTAACTTTTCAGTTCATGGAATGGTAAGCATTGATCGGTCAGCAATTCATCATTTTCATCCTCACATCATTCTCAATAGCAATTTTCAAACATGATTCTACAGAGCAGGCTATGCCTGGTCAACCCTCCTCCAACACCAGCCTTGCCTGGCTCATACTCTACTACTTCTCAACAACTACTTGTCGTCATCGCCCTCTGTGATTCTGAGTTCCTGCAGTGGTTCTGATACTTGTTGGTCCTCTTGGTCTTCCTCTTTAAGTCCAGTGGTCTTAGTTGTCGGAATCTGAAACAAGGAAAACCGACAACTTCAAAATCACTGCAATGAACCAATCCTGGAATGGACATGCATTATGTGCCAATCGTACTACTGTACTTGAACAGCATGCTTCACACTGCTGGTTTCTCCTGTGGAGTTATCCTAGCTACCCTCTGGTGCAACATCTACAGATGAGTGGTAGGTGAGTGCTGCTACCGTCTTCCACATGCAAGTTGGAACCTACAGAACACAGGTGCCCAGACAGACAGACAGACAGACGGCATGCAAGTGCACGGTTAGTTGGGGAGGGGAGGGCGGTTGGGAGGGGGAGTTGGGCGCACAAACCATTCAAGCATCTGACCTCATCATTAGCAACAATGCCTCCCTCTGTTTGTTCACTGTCTGCTGTTACAGCGTTTTCTGTTACAGCATCTTGCGTGCTGTTGGCTTGTTCCTCAGCACCAGCCTCCTCGTTAGGGGCTACGGGAGGGTCAAAGGAACACCCATCACTACTGCACCACCGAGAGGCCCAAACCTCACATGCCTCAAACCCAATGCCGGTCTGACACAACACAGACTTCATTCCAGACTTTCCTGATTAAAATTTAGGTCATGCTACAACCAAGCTGCAAGTTTCATGGCAGTTAAGACTTCAGAATCTTTGACTGCAGTCATGTCTGGAAGCTGTGAGGACCATAAACTGTCATAAAAGCAGTACATCCTCCCCAAGAATGATGCTCACTGCAGAGACTTGAGGTAAAAGCAGGAGTATAGAAATGCAGCACTGAATAATAGCTTTCTTGAGTCCACACAGTAAACCCCCATAGTAGGCATGTGGCATGCAGTAGTAGTACAATGTCATAAATTTTATTCTTATTCCATAAATACAGGTCTGCTATTCACCCATTAAACAATAAATTCAAGTGTGCATTCAATTAGTCTTAAAAATATTAATGGAACCATTACAACAAAAGCCTAAAAAAATTGAAAAAAAAAACAACAACATAAGTACGTTTTCTGTCTTAAAAATTTAACTTAACTGTAGACAACCTTGAGGATTAATAATGCAGGACTGTAAACAAAGGCACAGGCATCAAGACTTACCTTCATCTACAGCAGGCTTGTCTGCACTGCCCTCATCTGGGCCTTCTTTTGACCTACAGAACATGTCAGAAGTGTTCAAGTTACCACCTCATCTTGCCTCAATGGCCATTTGTCTTAGATGTGATACTAGAAAAATGATTCTTACTTATTCTGGATGTAGGTGACAAAAGTGACCACCTATAAAGAAGCACAATGATGAAACAAAATAACAGATGAAACAACCTAGACCAACTAAGATGTCCAAATGAAACCAAATACTAACAGTATGTAGACAGGAGTCCATTCCTCAGTTAAACTACAGAGAATATCTACTCAGCCACTTACGCGATGTAATCCTTGATTTCGTCCAGTGTGATGTCCCCGACTGAGTCCTTTGACTCGTCTGCTGTACTGTCCAGAATGCTGGTGTTCTCCAGGGTCTTCTGGATGTCAGCAAGCACACCTGTAAAACATCAACAACTCTGTACTCCTGCAAACTTCAAGTTTATCTGCCATTCTATACTGAGTACTAAAGTGACTAAAAACAAAGCAATCTTTTAAAGGTATTCTATACACATTTAGAGAATTATTGCACTGTTAGCTAACGAAAAAGCATCATGCTTTGTCTCTTAGTCTGAAGTTGGCTGCTTTATCTTTTTTTTAAATGTGAGGCCATGTTGATTTGATTATATGGATGACATCCTCTGGGAACCCCAAAACTGATGCGAGCGTGCGAATAAAAAAAAAGTTTTGCAAAAAAAAAAGTTGCTTTCATGAAATCTACGTTGTTATGAAGGTCGAACAAATGACAGAGTATGGTATGGCGAATAATCTACTCTTTAAATTCATTTCTTTGCATTTTAGTTTTCTGTTTGATTTTGGCATTCTACGACGTTGGAATCATTTTCAAATATTTTTTTTTGCAACTTTTGGTATATATTTGCTCATTTTGCAACCGTTTTGTACAATTTACAGTGTGGTTGGAAACTTTTTTTTTTTTGGAAACGGCCGAAAATTCATGCGCGCGCGGATGTCATCCATATAATCAAATCAACATGGCCTGAGGAATAAAAATGTTAGCTTACAATAGCTGGTCTTCCTACCTTCTGCTTCATGTTCAGATTCTGGCTTTTCTGGTGCTGCTGCCTCCTCAGCTGCTGCTTCTTCTGTCTCATCCTCACTGTCAGGGGACCAGGGAAGTATTTTAGTCAAAGAACCCAACATAGCTCTGTCCCTTTCCTTGTAATATATGCATGTTATACAGTTCAAGGAAGAGACACTGTGAAAACTGATCTGGACTTAACATTTTGCACATCATGCCTCTGTGCAAGACGAAAGAAGCACAGCCCTTCCTGTCAATTAGTGATTCTTGAAATACCTGTTGTTCTCCAATCCTCTCATTCAGGAACATTTGCTACACGCACTTTTGTAACATGCCTGGTAATGCAACTCTAAAGGATGTACATGTGTCTAATTCAGGTAAGATTTGGGACAGGAATTTCAGCCACAGAATCTTATCTCAACTGGACACTTGTCATTGATGTGAGTCCTGAAGCACCTTAAAATCACCATGTAAGACTGAAAGAAAGTGAGTGCGTAAGAACTAAACCACGGGCGAAGAGGCCCGGCTTTACACAGAGCATGCATTAGTGGTAATAATCTGCTTCCCCTCCTCCTGCTGTGCTGGTACCATGCAAGAGGAAAGACAGAACAGGGAGGAAACTTAGCCAAGAG
>NW_017802491.1:1409668-1427101 GCF_001625305.1 Branchiostoma belcheri
AATGGAACCATTACAACAAAAGCCTAAAAAAATTGAAAAAAAAAAACATAAGTACGTTTTCTGTCTTAAAGATTTAACTTAACTGTAGAGTACCTTGAGGATTAATAATGCAGGACTGTAAACGAAGGCACAGGCATCAAGACTTACCTTCATCTACAGCAGGCTTGTCTGCACTGCCCTCATCTGGGCCTTCTTTTGACCTACAGAACATGTCAGAAGTGTTCAAGTTACCACCTCATCTTGCCTCAATGGCCATTTGTCTTAGATGTGATACTAGAAAAATGATTCTTACTTAATTCTGGATGTAGGTGACAAAACTGACCTATAAAGAAGCACAATGATGAAACAAAATAACAGATGAAACAACCTAGACCAACTAAGATGTCCAAATGAAACCAAATACTAACAGTATGTAGACAGGAGTCCATTCCTCAGTTAAACTACAGGGAATATCTATTTAGCCACTTACGCGATGTAATCCTTGATTTCGTCCAGTGTGATGTCCCCGACTGAGTCCTTTGACTCGTCCGCTGTACTGTCCAGAATGCTGGTGTTCTCCAGGGTCTTCTGGATGTCAGCAAGCACACCTGTAAAACATCAACAACTCTGTACTCCTGCAAACTTCAAGTTTATCTGCCATTTTATATTGAGTACTAAAGTGACCAAAAACAAAGCAAACTTTTGAGGGTATTCTATACACATTTAGAGAAGTATAATGTGAGTATGAGCTGTATTGCACTGCTAGCTAATGAAAAAGCATCATGCTTCATCTCTCAGTCTGAAGTCAGCTTCACTTTTAATGTGAGATGTGAGGGATAGAAATGTAAGCCATACAATAGCTGATCTTCTTCTTACCTTCTGCTTCGTGTTCAGATTCTGGCTTTTCTGGTGCCGCTGCCTCCTCAGCTGCTGCTTCTTCTGTCTCATCCTCACTGTCAGGGGACCAGGGAAGTATTTTAGTCAAAGAACCCAACATAGCTCTGTCCCTTTTCTTGCAATACATGCATATTATACAGTTCAAGGAAGAGACACTGTGAAGACTGATCTGGACTTAACATTTTGCACATCATGCCTCTGTATAAGACAAAAGGAGGATAGCCCTTCCTGTCAATAAATGATTCTTGAAATACCTGTTGTTCTCCAATCCTCTCATTCAGGAACATTTGCTACACGCACTTTTGTAACATGCCTGGTAATGCAACTCTAAAGGATGTACATGTGTCTAATTCAGGTAAGATTTGGGACAGGAATTTCAGCCACAGAATCTTATCTCAACTGGACACTGTCATTGATGTGAGTCCTGAAGCACCTTAAAATCACCATGTAAGACTGAAAGAAAGTGAGTGCGTAAGAACTAAACCACGGGCGAAGAGGCCCGGCTTTACACAGAGCATGCATTAGTGGTAATATCTGCTTCCCCCTCCTCCTGCTGTGCTGGTACCATGCAAGAGGAAAGACAGAACAGGGAGGAAAACTTAGCCAAGAGCTCTGCCTTACACTGGGTTTGGAGGGCTGGTTTCTACAACGATGGCAGGAACACTTGGAAGAGTCTCTGGTACACTGAAGGCATGGAAAATAGGAGAAGGATCATGAGTACGGGAATCAGGTCATGACAGATTACTACTAACTACAAAATCACTTGTAATCATGTAGGGATCTAGTACTACGATTCTCGATTGGTTTTGATTGTGATGATTGTAGTAGGAGCCAGTCCTGCCACGTGTGGCCAGTTCTAACCTTGCCGGCTTCTCCTCTTCAGTCTTCTCCCCCTCTCCCTCAGCCTCTGCTGGGGCCTCAGGTTCAGGTTCGGGGAGGGGGTGCGGGCCGGGCACCCTCGGGCAGTTCCAACATACACAGGGGTTCCACCGCCACCCTGGCCGACAACGTGCACCGCTGCAGTTCCGATGGGGACAGCAAGAAGAACGCTGGAGACAAACGTTCACGTTAATACCACATTCATAAACTGTACATAATGAAAAACTTTCATTAAGACAGTTTGTATAACCTGGCCATGTTTGTACACTGCTACCTAGATGGAAAGTGACAACACAACATTTCTCTTCTTGTGATCTTCTATCTTGGTGCTTTGATTTGATTCAAGATACTGAGTGCACAAGAATAGTTCGCAATCTGTACCTTCTCCGTCCCTGGTGAAGATGGTGGAGGTGATGCCGTTGATGTCCTCCTTTCTCATGCAGCTGTGCTGCACCTGCCTGCGCAGCTGTGGGATGCTGAACACCAGGAAGTCGCCCACATTGGTCACCAGACTCAGGTGCTGCTCCAAATGCTTCTCATCTGCAACAACAGGTGGTAATATGGTCAGCCTCCATTTGATAACTTTTTGAGCTATGCTGTGGGAGAACAAACCAACAATCTAATTACAATAAACACTGGTAAAACAGGTAAAAGTAATGAGCCTCACCACTGCGGCTGCGATATTGTGTGAAGCCGACCTTCCTGACCCTGACTCCTTCCTTGGCTGTCAGCTTGTACTTGGTCTTCTCCTTCAGTCTGGGCAGAGTGAACACCTTAAACTGTTCCTCGCTGGCGATCACCACAGTGTGGGCGCCGTTCATGTTGGGGGCGTCCGCCCGCTCGTGTTTCACGTCCATGGGGTCGGGCAGGGGTACGCTGCTGGCGTCCATCACACTTAGAGCCACGACGGGGGCACGATGCTTCAGCTGGACTTCTTTGCCTGTATAGGTCATAAGTCACTAACAATCACACATCCTTGTAGGAAAGAATTACATTTGAAAGAAGCCTGGATTAACATCTACTGATCTTAATTCAGTACAACCTGCACTCTACATAAGGACCATTGTAGCCACTCCTTAGCGGTCTTTAACCAATGATTACAATGTAATGGCTACCCATGAACCCTACCACAAATTCGGTACCACAATTAGAGTTGCTCTACGGAGGATGCCACAAGGGGAAAGATCTAGAGGCCGTCCAAAAAGAAACATGGAGAGAGAAACAAGGGGACAGGTCTTCTCCCTTGATGAAGCTACCAGAGTGGCGGCAGCCTGGACCAGGTAGAGGGACTTCTTGATGCCTTGAGTGCCAATTGGAACTGAAGAGGATTGAGAGAGCGAGTGATAATCATGAGCATCGTACCCAGTTCTGCCACCACATCCTCCTCCTCTCTCTTGTCTGCCTCCGGCATGGTCACACTGTACACAAAGATGCCGCCTGAGTTGGTGCCGGCCCATAGAGACAGCCCGGCTGAGGCACCCTCACGTAGGAATGTTTCTGCAAACACCAGACATCTCACCTAAAACAAAACAAAAATTGTTTTTAAAAGCACTCAGGGATGCTATCTTCAGAGATCAAGGTTTCCATCCAAATTGTGGAGGGGAATAAGAATTCCAAGAAATATTTGGTTGACTTCTAATGACTTTATTTGCGATCATACTTCTTTAAGCTACATGCTTGTCTCTCATAATACTAGTGCCACCATAAAACAATATCTTTACATTCTATCTTCCCATGATTTTGTAATGTTTTTTTTCTTTTATAAAAGCTATTTCATTGAAAACTGGCATCACAACACAAAATTAAATTTTTTCATACAGATTCCATATCTATAATTGATAGAATGTAATTTTTTTCTTCTAAGTTCTATACTTTTTTTATAGCTATCAGATAGATGTTCCAGGGGTACAAAAGCTGCTAACAATGCTAGATAGAACCTCACCATGCTGGCCATGTCTCCATCTGGTTGCCTTGCCTCCACGAGCCTCTGTACGGGCGCCGCTGCCTCCTCCCCCTTCTCTGGAGCGTCCAGATCTGTCGTCGGCACGGCCTCCACCCTGGGCTTGGCCTCCTTCTTGGATGGCGTGCTCCGTGACCCACGTTTCCTCAGGCGTCTGATGGACTCCCTCAGCGACTTCTTGAGGGACTTGCGGCGGGACATGCTGCTCTCCCCGGTGGCTGAGAGGTCGTTGGGGTTCAAGGTGCACTTGGTGAGGATCACCTTCTTCTGTACGTAGTCAAAGATGGAGAAGCCATGGCTGGTTCCAATGGCAAGCCTGCAGGACAACAAGGTAGGGTTAACAGTGCCCCCTGCTGATCTACAACAGTACTACAGTGCTCCAATAAAATACTAAAAACTACTGGAAGGTAGAAAGAAAGCATAAAACCAATGGCAAGTCAGTAGAGAATTTTACTACCATCTTTTCCCATTCTCTACTGAGTCTACAGACAAGCTGGACACCTCAAACACCTGTTGTAGGAAATGTGTTACAGATGATTCACAAGATCTACTGTGTATGTGTGTGTAATTTGTGAATAGTGACTCTAAAGTCAATGGGTCTTCTATATGCAAAAATGCAAGTCTGCAACATTCTTCTACACTTAACAATGGGAGAGTTACAGTACTCACAGCTGGTTTTCTGAGTGGTTGGCCAGGGCAGTGACTGAGGCTGGTGGGGTACACTGGACCAGGTGTTTGGCCTGGAACCCGGCGGGAACCTTCACAGTTGTGCTCCTGGGGGTCAGACTGTCGTGTCCTTTCCACACAAACCCATCCCGGTCATTCACAATGTTCACAGTCGTCACCTGAGCGGTAAAGGACAAATCATTATCACCTGTCTTTCTTTATTTGTCTTTCTGATTTGTTTCTTATTTAATGTGGGACAGCATTATTTGAGAAGAAATCATTTCTGTTGCTATGACTGATGCGATGTCTTGTATATAGTAATCATTCAAATTGGTACTTCTAGCCAGCCTGAATTTTTTCCCATCATCTCAATTTTGTTGTTAAGTGTTGCAGACAATCCTAAGGGGTGCAGGATAATGAAATTTTGACCCTCTGAAATGCTAGTTCTTGCATTTGAGAAGCAAATTTGGCTGGTAGACTAAGCTTATTCAAATGACATCCCTTTCCATATCTTTACAGGCCGATGATGGATTTGGTAAATTTTTTGTTGATAACGAGCAGCGAAATTAGACAGAAAGACTGCCGCTGGCTAGAACACAGGACAAGACCACCCGGCTCACCTCCAGGTCCACCTCGGCCTCCTCTGTGTTGATATCCAGCAGCACCACCTGTCCTGCAGTACCGGCCAGCACCAGCGTGCCGCTCCACGGGCACAGCAGGATCTTCTGCACACCCAGCCGAGGGTCATCACTGTACGGGTCAAACGTACCCACCTGCCAAACACAGAAGGAAACACTTTAACTATATACATGTCCTCATACAAAATATCCACAACATCTTGAGTGCCACGAGAACTAGGTAATTAAAGAGCAGCATCTAAAGCAGCATGTTAGTAACAAGTAATTCATTCCTAGATTTGGGAAAATGACAGCACTGAGTATTCTCAAGAAATCAAGTAACAACAAGTAATTCCTCATCTAATTACAATATCAACTCATCAACAATCCATTAAAAACAACCATACTTACTGCACCTGTCTAAAATTGGAAATAACCCTTATTTGTGCATTATGTTTTTATGTCAAGTCTGTTGGTACACTTGACATATGATTGTCTTGCTGATCTCAGTTTGTATTTTAACCACAGACTTACTTTGCGGAATGGCGGCCAGTCCTCCTCGCCGGCGTCTGCGGCGGCCACCACCTCGCTGTCGTCATGTGTGCTGAAGTACGCCTTGGTGTCCAGTTTGTACAGCAGACGCAGCGCTGGGGTCGACACATCCCAGAACCGCACAGAGCCGTCCTCGTGTCTGGGGGAGGAACAACCAAGACTTTTCTTTAAAACGTTTTACTGAAAACTTGCAACAGGTATCAACAACACAAAAATTAGAATTGTTTTCTTCATGAGACTGTACTTTTTTTCCTTTATACCTGTATCAGATAAATGTAAAAAAGAGTTTGTATAGAAGACGCAACGCTGGCATAGACACGTCCCAGAACTGCACTGAGCTGTTCTTGTGTCTGAAGAGGGCACAAGCAAGACTTGTGCAAAATCTGTCCAGTTGCTTGGGTAACTGTTATCTTGGTTTCTCATTACCTGGATGTCTAACCTTCATCAAGAAATCACGATTTTTCTTTAAAAATCTTCTACATTCTCAAACCTACACAGTCAAACCTACATACTAGCGACCATATCTGGATTAGAACCACCTTATTAACCCTTCCCTTTTATCATCACACATCTATAATCAAGGTGTCGTGATGGCTATGCCATCTTTTATCTGGAAGACTAGAACGTTGTCTGTCAAAACAATTTGTGTCGCACGTACCCAGTCAGTAGCAGGTCCTTTGATGTCGGGGTCTCTGACAGGACACTGCCACCATCAATCGGCCACTCCTGAAAAACACACCAAATTAGTTGCTTCCACCTGATCTGCACAAGTCATTTAACATTCAGCACACTGAAGTAGTCATTTGACAAAAAATTCTCTGCTGGTTATGGCAGCAGGGAGAAAGTATAATAAGGAAGGCCCACTTTCACTACTCAACTTCCATAAGCTTCATCATCATATTCCATACTCTTAACAGCTGTAAAAATCATTTTCTGACTTCAAAGATCCTTTTCTAGTTGCTCATAAGGTTTTAAGATGAAATACAACCTCTATCAACACTTATCTGCCAGCTCACATGCATCCACCACCCTGAAAACATGCATCTCAAGAGATTTTCAAAGCAACATCCTCCAGTAACTGCACTCCCGCATATCTAGATTGTGAGGTCTCCCAAATACACTGTTTTGCACAGTGGATAGAACCCAGTAACCAGTTAGATAATGAGTTAATGGAGGTTTGTGTACCCTGCTGGTGTGGTTGGCGGCCATCTGTGCATCCCCGGCGGCCGTGATCTTGTCCCACAGCTGGTCGGGCACGTTGGTCTGTACGGCGGAGCACGTGATGGCGGAGGAGTGGAGGGAGGACAGGTACGGCATGCGGAACGTCGGCCAGCCCTCCGACTGCAGGTCCATCAGAACCAGCTCCTCCTCAGCCAGGACCACCAGGGTGTGGGGGTCATCCCACTCTGTAACACATCACAACACAGTTAGTGGTGCAAAAATATACCTAACTATTCACCAACACCACCAGGGTGTGGGGGTCGTCCCACTCTGTAACACATCACAATGTTATTAACACCCAACATACCAAACAATAGGAGTGAAGTATGGCATCTTTTTGAGGAACACAAAAACAACCAATGCACATTTTCTACTGACCTTTTCTTTATCTCTATATATACAATGCCATGTATTTCAAATATTTGCAATGTTCAGCAATCCAGAATTTAGGGAGACTGGAAAGCAAATTTGGTGGGGTAGCACCTTTCAGAAAATCTGTCAAAAGTAGACTCAATTTACATCTGACAGCTTTCTCACCAAGACCTTTATACAAACACAACCGCCACAATCTTTGCTGCTGTTAGAGTGATTTCCTTACCGCATTCTCGGTCAGTGTCTCCGATGGTGAAGAAGTCGACCACGCGCGATGTGAAGTCGAACACGACGTGAGTCTTCCCCTGCATGACGGTGACACAGTGACGGTCCCCGTAGCTGGCACGCGGCATGCCTCCTGAGAACGCGATGAACGGCTCACTGGAGGGGACCGGATGGAAGTTAGTCACAGCACTTAACCTGACATGTTAGCTGTACGTATCTATGCATCAGGAATACCACAGTTCTGATTTTACCTGCACAAACCTGCATATACAGGTGCTGTTTCGAGCCCATTTTGAGCCCATTTTTTAATATCTATCTCATCATGCTGAAACTAACTGTAGTTGAATCAAATTCTCTAGACAATCCTTTTGACGTTAACCCAAACCGACACTGAAAACTTGTTGACTTCTTTGAGTAGCAATGTGCTAAGGCTTATTTTTCTCAGTCAATGCAATATTTGATGCAATGCAAAATTTCACAAGGTATACAGACTTGAAAAAACAACTCATTGACAAAGGATGTGCCACAACTTGTTGAATAAGTGCTAGTAAGATTCTTGTGACCTTAACTTGAGAAGGACAAGACAGCACAAACACCTTCAGACTACAGCTCCAAACAATTATCCCCTTTACATGCCATCCCCCCACTTGTCTGAAGAGGAGAGTGCACTTAAGGATGTCCATTTATTTAGGGTACTCTCTGACACAGGTAGGTGGTGACAGGTGAGTGCTTTAACATGTCTGCTCTTGCCCTTAAGGCAGGTCAGGTGTTAAGAGGTCACACTGACTGCTATAGTGTGATCTCCCAAGAAAAAAGGTAGAAAATCAAATACCAGCACCTTTAGGAACGTACTCTTAGTGGCAGCAGAAGCTTTTTGGTAAGCTCTCTATTTGAGAGATATGTCAGAGTTGGTACTATCCATTCAGTACATGTAAGTGTGACAGATAGGCAGAAATTCCACAGAGCATTATTGTAATTTACCTTTTGTGGTCAGCCATTGTATCTTGTTAATGGCCTTGCATGGGAAAGGTCCTGTGAGGTGAAGGGAAACAAAGACAAGGCTTTAGTGTGAGGGTTGTTCTTCATGTCATGCCATGTAAACACTGTTAGCAACACAACTTCTGCCTTTGTTTGTTTACAGCAGCATCACAAGGTCACTTTGGAGGCAAATTTCCTTTCTTTAAGATGTAACAAAAGATACCTAAATAACAAAACTGTGCAAGCTTTACCAACACTACAACGTGTCAATATCAACAACTATTGTGGCCAAATCATATGTCAATACTGTTAGTCTTTGTGATACAAATTATGTGCACATTCCATTTGATCAAAAAGCTGTCATACAAATGACAAATTGAAAATTTTGACTGTTAACAGTTAAGGGGATTAGATGATCAGAGGTAAGTATTTTAGATAATTGGGCTCCAGATAAAGCAAGCCTTACTCTGTACACACAACTCATTCCTGTGTAAATAATTGGTTTGTGCCTGACAATGGACTGTATTGGCACAGAAACCAGCACTCTGAAAAGGTAAGTCCTTCTGATTCAAACTTCTATATTGATGGTTGGTCATCCATACCAGCTGCCACAAAGCCTCCATTACAACTTTTGTCTCCTGCTAATTCCATTGAGGTTGACACAATTGTTGAGATGGCCACAAGATTATCAGGTGGTCAATACGGGGACAAAGGGTTGGAAATAAAGATATTACTTCAATAGGATGATAAATGAGGATGGGGATTTAGTTACAGAAAGTCCCTTTGCCCAGAACAAACTCTGTCTGATGGCTTAATAAATAAAGCCAAGTAAATGAAGAAGATTCAGAATTGGTAGGCAAACTTCTTGGTAACCAAAAACATTGATGTGAGCAAGTATACAGCATATTCTTGAAATTCAAGTGTCAGAAAAAAAAGCTTTGTTGAATCACTTGTTTGGAATGCTGGAGTTAGCTATAGAACTCAGATTCCAGTTATGAACAGAGGCAGCAAGGTTTGCTGACATCCTCTTTTATTTCATTACATCCAAAATTTTTCGGTGCACCTAAATTTTTAGGTCAGGTGCACTGGTGTACCCATTCCTAAAAACACAGAACTTACCATATGGGATGGTGGCGTTCTGTGCAGGTTTGGAGGCGTCTGCGGAGTTCCAGATGCAGTAGCTGCCGTCAGCGTGAGCGCTCATGAACTGGTCACCGGAGCGATGCCACGCCAGGGACTCCAGTTGCTGTGGGGTTAAATGCTCACAGTGAAGCTTCGAAACAACTTTGTGTAACTCGCTAGTAACAGTTACCCATTGCCACTGGATGTCAATAAAAGTTAATTTACTACATGGCAAGCAAGTAAGGTACTTTACACCCAACTGTGATCTAACAGTTAATCCTGCACTAATACCAATTCAACCTTTGGCACACAAATTAAAATCTGCTTTGGCTGTCACACTAAGGACTCCTGTTGCAGTGAGACTTCACAAGAAGCTTTTTTTCAAACAGCTACTTTTTCAAACTGGTACTGAAATGTGCTCTGATCTTATAAAAATTTCAGCACTTTCACATGTATGATACAAAAATCAATAGCCTGTCATGCAAGTCAGGCATCCTTTTGATGTTTACAATTCTATGGGATTTTGTCCAAGACTTTCCAACAACATAAATCACACCTTTTGCCTTCAAGAGTACCAAGTTAATGATACAATTCCCAAAACATTACACATATCATGTCCTCACAACTGTCATGTACTTTCCAAGCAGATGTTAGGCCTGTTTTGGACATTTTAAAAGCTATTTTACATGTTTTGTCTGGCTTTCTATTTTCTCTGCTATTCTTGGGGTGTCCTAAACAGAAAGACAATCCAACAAATGATACCCTAGGCCAAACGTCTGCTTGGAGAGTATTATGATGCAGTTTCCACATGTTACTTGCCACACCAGAGTGACCACCACCAAGTGTCCCAAACCCCCAATGCACACTCACACCCTAACTCTATAAGGAAGAAGGGATGCATACTAACAGGGGGTACCTGGGGCGCAACATACGTCTGCTCGGCATTGCAGGACTTGTTGTCCCACAGGACGATCAGTCCACGGTTGTAGCCAATGAGAAGTTTGTTTGAGTCCGTTGGGTGCTCGGCGATGGCCTCCACCGCGCCAGGGTTTGCCTTGTAGTCATCAGGCACACTACAGGAGGAGTAGGAATGGTTTACCTTACAAGTTATGTTCGCAAGACATCATTGCTTTAACTTTCTGTAAATAAAGCTGTGTGTAAAAAAAGCTGTCTAAAAATATACTTGAACAGGCTTGCACATTTACATTACACTGGTGGTTTTTGTTTGGATCTTACAAAAACATGTCTTTAATTTTCACTACAACTTTCTGAAAGGTCAATCCCAGTACATCCTTTGGTAGTTGCTTCAGAGATACTATCTCTTGCTGGCAAAATGAAAAGAAAACACACTGTACATTTTTCAGCAGTTTTCACTTGAATACACCATGGCAATCAACATGGCCCCAATGTTGGTGCATTCACTCGGGTGTGACTGAGAGATGTTGACGGAAACACGCTCCTCCCATTTCTCACTGAACAGACAACAGTCTGCTTTCTAAATTGTTGTAAGTATGTGTTGACTTTGGTACAGACACCACAGGAATCCGTCTGTTCATTGTATAAACATGACAGTTGAGCAACTCTACCAAAATACATTTAGTAAAGTTTGATTCACCCATATTTGAATGGAATGGTCCACACACTGGCATGTTTTCCCAGCTACCCAGGCAGTACCATGTTACCATAGGGGTGTTAAAACTTCAGCCAAAACTGACCAAGAAGGCCATTCAGGGGACAGATAAAATCTATGGCATCACAAAAGGTAGGATTTTGTCAGTGTAAAAATAATCTAAGGGACCACCAAAACGTGGTCACATTGGGCAGGTGGTCTGTGTGTGTACAGACTGTACTGTACATACTTCTGCATGACGACATCCTGGTAGATGATGTGGTCCAGCAGCTGGAATGTCTTGACGTCCAGCAGGTAGATGTTTCCTCCCTCTGTACCCAGGAACAGGTGCTCCTGTGTGGATGGCAGGCAGCACACCGAGATCTTCTTCAGCCTGGAACAAACAAACAAAAACAGACTCTGTCAGACCGAGCGCCAGACTCCAGGTTCACGGTCGATTACACGGTCCGGTGTAGACACTGGGCTTTACACAGACAAAGGGAGGTAAGTGATAGGTTTTCGCTGGAGGCATTCCCAGAATACCGGATGACTTCAGCAGGAAGCTTCCCTGGAGTCCTGCCCAAAACATGGGATTTACATGCTTGAAGTATGCAATGGACGAATGCAAGGGAGGGCATTTCAACGTAAGGTATCTTTAAACATATAATAACATGTCTGTCAGCTTAAGCCGTACATGTATACTTGTGACCAAAAATAGTAAGGATTTTTCTTTTAAAAACAGGGGAACATGCAAGCAATATTTAACACCAACACACTTAAAAATCCAAATATGAAATGGGAAAAAAACATTTTACTACAATTTTGATGCCTTTTCAAGCAAATTCAAAAACAATCTGATGGACCACCCAGAGAGCGTGTGCTAAAAATCAGTACTGCATAAAGCGTACAGTAAGCAAACTTTCTTTTCCCATGTATAAAACATGTTGGCTCAATAACAGGCCATTTCCAGTTCAGCTGTGGTTGTCAACTCACCATCAACAGTTTCCTCCCCCCTACTGGAAGTCCATAAAAGTTTATTTACTACACGGCAAGCAAGTAGGGTGCTTTACACCCAACTGTGATCTAACATTTAATCCTGCACTAATACCAATTCAACCTTTGGCACACAAATTAAAATCTGCTTTGGTACACTGATAATACAAGTGATAACTCTCTAGCCATAAGCAATTCACTTCTGGACTCTTAACTTCTGACTTTTGAACTTCTCCTGGCCACACAAGGTGTTGAGTAGTTCCTAAAGGTCAATGTGCTTTTCAACTTTGACCTTCCCTGGCCACACAACATGTTGAATAGCTCCTAATGAAGCATGCTACAGGCTATTAATGCGTTTCTGAACTTTGGTCTTGCCTGACCACACATGTGTTAGTATGTTGCTGACCTGCCCTCCAGGGAAAAGTCCTTGACCTCCTCCAGGACAGACTTGCCATCCTTGATGTTGACCTCCCACAGGTGCAGCGAGTTGTCATCCAGCAGACTGATCAGTCGGCCCTAAAAACACATCACAAGGGGTGAGATTGATACTACTGGTAAAGGCTTGGTCTACCTATTTACAACTAACACTGGTAAATGCAGCAGACTTCAACAAGACTTCAATTCAGTATAATTTCTTGACTCCATTTTTTTTCACAGAAGTAATATAATTTACGTCAGAGAGATTTATTTTTACCATTGCTTATTACAACAATTTACCCAGTTGATAGAATAAAAACTACTAACGTCATAGCTAACTTTAGTACATCAAATTGTAAGTTACCATACAAACTAGAGATCAATGGCATTTGATTCTCTTATGAAGATATTACAGTCAGGTACTCTTCAATGTCGATGATGGAATATTCCCTGAATTTCCTACTTTGACTGATAAGCCTCCCCAGGGCCCACAGTCACTAAACACGATGATACCAGATCTCCCAGAAATATTTCAGATTAAACACTGAGTAATCCTCTTATCACTGTATTGTGGCAGATGTCAGGAGAAGAGGTCATAAAGCTTCTCCCAAGGTCAACAAAAGTAGAAAGGCGAAATGAAACACTTCTATAGCCATGACAGAGGCTTCTTAGAAAACTGTAACTATACAAATATACATGTATTTCAAATGATTTTTTTACAGCTTTGCATACATCGTTTTTCTCATCATGATGTAATATAGATTTGGTTCAAGTGGTTGTACAATGAGACATTACAATGTCACATGCTTGTTCCTTATAAGAGTTTTTGCCCCAAAGCGTGTATTACGACGTACAAACATATTTGGTTGGCGACTTCTTAACAACAGAGGCTCCATATCCGTCAACATCGGGCACTTATCGCAAGGAAATTTCCCTTGAATAGCCCCTCACAATTCCAGTTCTGCAACCTTTCAATGACAAATACATTTCCATATCTGACACCCCCTACACTTAGCCCGCAAATTAGTATCCCTCCCCTAGGCAAACATATTGTTTCAACGGAACGTCCCAAGAGACAAGAAACCTGCAGAGAACATATCAACAGTACCTGCAGTAATCGGAAAATAATTGCAAGGAGACTCCTAATTTCCCCTGGAGGTTTTCTTTCAGCACACATGAACAGGCAACAGCTCAGAGTCTTTCTTCATTTCACGGCTCTCTTATCACCATTATTCAAAAAGAAGCAGTCAGGTATAGGGACAACGACAGTGCTCTACATATATAGCACTGCAGGCTGTGTTCTACAAGCCTCTAGCAGGCTTCAGAAGTGGCTAGAATGAGTAGAAATTGGTGCACAAGCAGCATACTGTACTCTCTTTAGCAGATGATATCTATTTTGCCAATTTCTACTCTTTCCAGCTGCTTCTGAAGCCTGGTAGAGGCTAGTGTTCTACCGGAGTTGGAAGTGGGTGTAGGCTTAATTTGGGAGGTATTTGCTCTTGTAAACTGTCTCTGATCTTGGCCAACTGCAGAGAGACTGGGCCATGTGTTTTATCTTAAATATGGACATTGTTCTACACCAACATTTCTTCTAACATAAAAGGAAAAGGCCACAACCGCCTGTCTCTACATCATGTAAATTCATCACAACTTTTACAGTCCGAAAAACGTTAGACTCAAGTACTGCTCTGTTATAATCATTATCATTCACTGTGCCCAATGGCTGAAAATCAATTATCATAAGTGACATGAACATCAAAATATCATAGATTTTAGACATGCCAATCAAAATTTTACACATGCTATTCAAGATACCCAGCTGTCTCAAACAATTAGATTTGTCATGGACTGAAGTGGATGTTTCAGTGGTGACTGTGGTTCTAATTCAAAGTGACTTTTAAACCTGTTGACAGTAAAACATTCTCTATTCCCAGACCAAGTCCAACTGTATACGTCCTTGTGGTGAGGCTGTCCCTTATATATCCATCCTTTCAGGCATCAGAGGCAGGGTTTACCAAAGGCTTACCAAACAAAACCGACCACTAGCCCAGCTACAGGCTCGCTGACTGCCTGACTGCAAAACAAACCCCAGAATTTCCCCAGGAATGTCTGGACTTCCGTGGCTGGGGGGCTCCTCCCCCCTCAAGCATAAACTTCACCACAGACCCAACTGTCGACAAATCTAACAGGTAAAACCTCATCTGCATAACACCGACCTTCCCTCAAGGATATACCTCAATTTTCAGAGAAGCAATTACCCCTATTGGGGTTCAATTATTGAAAGGATTGCTGTTAATCATTTCTACTTCAACTACAATAGCAGCCGTATTGTTTTGTGGTGTTGCATAATTTACCACGATACCTAAGGGTGAATTTGTGGAATCCGGGTACGACCCACCTTTATGGAGGGTATTGTGTGGGAACCTAACTGTCCATTTGGGTGGAAACTGAGTACAGGATCAATATACAGCATGGGATCAATATGTGAGAAGTGTAAGCACACTTTACACTACATACAGGGAACAAACAAAGGAGCTTTGCACTGAGTTTCAACCACCTGCCTCACATCCGTCATCTACTTCAGCTCATTTTATTCAAGTTACAGCATTTGCCAACATATAAATCAAACATGGCAGCTGACAAATTTTTAAAGTAAGTTTTGATGAAGATGGGTATACTGCTTTTGAAAATGCATAATTTAACCCAATCATTATATCACACCCGAGTTATGTAATACAAAATAAATGAAGACACTGGATAAATTCCCTTACAAGAATTTAGAGAATGTATCCAGTCGCTTGATTAAAAAAAATAAATAAATCATTAGTGTTATACATAATGTTCTACCTGGATGCCTAACCCAAATTCATCAACGCATTACATAAGTGCCCCCCAAAATGTATCCATGAAATTACAGAGGAAAAATAGTTCTATGTTTTAGAGTCACGTTTCAGACTCATGAATAATGTTATCCTTAAGCAGACATATCTTCACACACCAAGGCTATAGCCAGCTCACGATCAAGCCTTCAAAAATGCAATTTCCTGCATTTCTGGAGGCAAATCATGGGTTGAGGGTGGTTGTTGGTGGTCCTTTGGATGTTTTTATATTTTTACCCAAGACGTTTGTTAATTTCATCTGTTAAGATTGATGGATTAGTTTTAAAATGTCTCCATTACACACCCCAAAGTGTCAGCAATTGACGGGGAAACGGTGCTGGCTAGAGCTTGGTCGCACAGTGTCTTAGAAAGCTGAAGTAAATGTACTCACCTCGTTGGGCAGGAAGAAGAGCCTGATGATCTGACTCTCCACCGAGTGTCTGGCCGAGAACTCCACACCTGGCTGGCCATAGCTGGGAACACCTGGTCAAGGAACCTTTACTGGGTACAGGTGAACACAGGGTACTGAACAGAACAATACACACGGTCTTCTTACTGAGTACAACACAAAATAGAAAAAAATCTTACTACCAGCCTTGACATTTGCCTAGGTTAAGACTTTTGGAAAATCACTATGGAAAGTGTAATTCTAAAGGAGAATAGAACTTGAAGAACCACATGTAGTAAGTACCTTTAAGATTTTTTACGAGACCTTATTATATAAAAGTATCATACTATAGAAGAGCATCTAGAAAAACTTGAAGAACCACATATAGTGTCACAATAACAGAATGACGTCATCTTGTCTCACAGTGTTTATCTTTAATTAGAGATGCCACAACACCTGGTAGTGTGAGAGATTACAGGGGACTTGTACCTCTTAGTGTACAGCCAGATACTGTAAGTCTCTTTAGATTCGCGGGGCCTAAAGTTCGCGGTTTCGGGAAAATGGACAATCCGCGGTATTTTTAGATTCGCGATGTCTCCTTGGCTATTTTTCAAAGAAAAATTTGTAAAGTGTATATTTAAAATAATAAAAGTTCGTGTTCCGGCACTTATCTCCTAAAACGCGGCGCAAAAATTTGTTTCGTGCACCGCGCGAGACTGCCGGCGGTATAGCTGACGATCGATCTGACGCACGTGTAAACAATTTTCTTTGTTCGGAAATAAGCGCTAAAATGCTATTTTCCACGACTACACATCGATACTCTAGTGAAGAAATGCATAATCGAAAGAATATATATATTACTAAGCAAATTTCTGCCGTCTTCGGCGAGATTTTGAACCCGGAAGTATGCAAAGGTCGCCTTCGGTTTTGTAGGCCCACGGTGAGCGTTTCTATCCAGCAAAACAAGAAGAAGAAAAAACGCCCGCAAAGCAGGGCGCAAAAGATAACCAACTAACATTTCCCAGGTACCAGCCGTTATATTTTTCATAAAAATACTTGTAGATATGCCCGATGTTCCCGCAATTTTCAAGCGCCCGGGCGCGCATGGCCGGCGCTCTGCACGCATAGATTTTTTCGGCGGTACACGGTTGACACGGCCAGTGCCGCAGTATCGCGATTCGGTGTCTCATAATATTATATTTTTTTGACATCAGTATAAAAATTTGGTACTCAACATTTGCTAAGAATAAAGTTGATTTGCAGTGATTTGTGAATCGCGTGTGTTTGTGTTTCGCTTACCGTGGTGAATGCATGTGGGGAGGGGGCGCACTTACGCAAAACATATTCGCGGGGAAATAGATTCGCGGTACAAAGGTCCCCGCGAATGCCGCGAATCTAAATATACCGCGGAAATTTGTAGACTTACAGTATCATGCAGGGATAGCATGGATCTCATGGCAGCAGTCAACTCTGCCCTTCTGCATGGAACTGTCAGGATGATGTGGATAAAGCCATGTTTTCATTCACAGGATTCCCTCCTATTGTGACTATAAGCCTTTTGACTGATGTGTTTACTGGAACACCTGCAGGTACATTACGTGGATGGAATGTAACATTTCAGTCTGGGAGTCAGACATGGAAGAGAACCTAGTGTTAGGGAAATCCTCCAGCAAAAGCCT
>NW_017802491.1:1427121-1431085 GCF_001625305.1 Branchiostoma belcheri
ATTTCGGCGAGTTGGAAGCGCAGCGGCAAATTTTTGCGCTTAGCCGACGCATGTAGGCGAAAGATTCCCGTCAGGCGGATAACCGCCGGGCCATGAGGTCATTTGCGCCCGTAAGGGAACAAAGACCCCCAAAAGACCTCCAACACTCGCTAAACACTGCAGAAATCCCTAAAGATTGGAGGGATGCAAATATATGCGCCATCTTTAACAAGGGCGGTGTTTAAAAAACACACCGGCGACGTATTTTAATAATATAATAGTATAAATTTGTAACCCTTTTGATATAGCTTGCGTAAAAGGAATTTTTCTTATAACGGATTGTTGTTTGTTTTAGTACTACTAGTATGTTAAAATGTGTGTGCTTTTAACACCGTATTGTATGTAGGAAGTTATATTGTTTGTTTTTGAGGGTGCTAATATGATGCATGCATCAACGAATGAAATGTGTACCCTGAGCTGTAACTCACATTCGTATGGATTTATGTTTGATTATTTAGGAAGTACGTGAGTAAGGTATAGTTATTAGGAAAGAATGGTATCTAACGCAAGTATTACCAAATAAGCATGAAATTTTTAATAGGTATTGCCATATATGATAGACACGCTACGTGTACACTGAGTGGGTCTCCACCAGAAAGCAGACCGGGCGCTCCTCCAAGGTTCCCCAGATATCTGGCGTCTCCATATTCCACCTAACATGTCTGACTTTCCTCAGCGCCTTCACAAATTCACGGAGGCGCTGAAGGGACTTGTGCAGAGCTACCCCAAGGTCACAGCATGGGACCACAGACGTCTGTGGAGACGCAACCCAAACTACTTTGCGCCTGCCGGCCTACACTTGTCCGATCTGGGAAACCTCCAGTATTACAAGAGTGTCCGCGGGGCTTTAGACCGCCAGCTAAAGCACATTTGAAACGTGTTCGCTTGTCCCTTGTGAACCCCTTTCCTTTCTCATTCCGACACAATTTGTGCCCGATTGGCTGGTTTCCCCTTTTCGTTCGCACACGCACGTGGTCTTGGTTTCTTTCACGCAGTTAGGCGTGTTTTGGCCGGATTGTTGACATGAGACACATGTTAATATATTTGAGACAATCTCTATCCTACATCATGCCTCGCACGTGTTGATACTATGATTTGTGAGGCAACAGAATAAAAGGTTGCATATCATATATATATGCAAGAAATGTCTCTTCTGTTTATTGTGTTAGATTGCACTATATAACTAACGGTGATCTGGCCCGGTAAAAGGCGTAACGTAAACAACCGGAGCTCAGTCTGACGTAAACCTTCGTGGTGTTCACATCGCGGAGAGCTCCGCTGCGTAATACTTCAATATCTAAGGCCCATTGCCCCCCACACATTCAGAGCAACAAGTATGGCATTGTATAATAGTGTATAATTTACGGGCAGCATCCTTGCACCGACAAGCGATACCCTGACCCGTACGGTGAATGTCGGGTCTGGACACCGTGTAGTAACCGGCATCGCCGTCTCAGTGCCCGTGTCCTCTGGCGACACTTACTGAGAGGTTTCCCGGATAACATTTCAATGCACATTGCAGTATTTACGCTATGGGTCACTGAATAAACGAATTATTGGTGTTTTCCCTGGATACATGACGAAAATATAGGTATACAAACTATGATACGATCGTGGCCGAGAGCGGAGACCGTCACTTTGCACGGCCTACTTCGGTACAACACAGTCAATGCTCCGCTCGGAACGCCACAGACACAAATAATTTCTAAACTGTCGGTAACATAAATATCGTCATATACACATCCCCTAGTAGATACTCTGGTTAGTCTGGGTAAAGGATAACAATTACTATGAGTAGGTCGCGCCCGTTGAGATAACGTTGGAATATAATATGGCCCCATTGTTTGATCTTCAGATGATTTTTTTACAAAGAATTACTAGAAAATCCGTTCCATGTATCTGCTTGGAGATTGTGTCGGTCGGATCTTACTGTTTACGAGGTCTCCAAGCAGATGTTCGGGGGGAGGGTATAGTTGGGGTTGTCCCTTTCTTTGTATCTGTTCCATTGTTTGATCTTCAGATGATTTTTTACACAGAATTACTAGAAACATTCGGTCCCTGTATCTGCTTGGAGATTGTGTCGGTCGGATCTTACTGTTTACGAGGTCTCCAAGCAGATGTTTGGGGGGAGGTATTGTTGGGGTTGTCCCTTTCTCTGTATCTGTTCCTTTGTTTGATCTTCAGATGATTTTTTACACAGAATTACTAGAAAATCTGTTCCATGTATCTGCTTGGAGATTGTGTCGGTCGGATCTTACTGTTTACGAGGTCTCCAAGCAGATGTTCGGGGGGAGGTATTGTTGGGGTTGTCCCTTTCTCTGTAACTGCTCCATTGTTTGGTCTTCAGATGATTTTTTACACAGAATTACTAGAAACATTCGGTCCCTGTATCTGCTTGGAGATTGTGTCGGTCGGATCTTACTGTTTACGAGGTCTCCAAGCAGATGTTCGTGGGTATAGTTGGGGTTGTCCCTTTCTCTGTATCTGTTCCATTGTTTGATATTCGAGTGAATGCTTACAGACTTACTGAAAATTAGTAAAACAAACATTAGGTCCCTGTATCTACTTGGAAATTGTATTGGTCGGATTTTACTGTGTGCGAAGTCTCCAAGCAGATGTTCAGGGCATAGTTGTAGAGAAAAAAAATGAACACGCTACACAACATTATGATACAGTAAATGAAATAAAATATAGTTATACCTCTCTCACAAGCAAACTAAGATGACTTTGCATAAAATATTCTTTCATAAGATAATCGTGCAGAAGACTAGCTATTCTCTCTTTTTTTTAATATTTACATATCACCTTTTTCCAAAACTGTAGGACATGTAGGATGGCACATGCTTTTCTGTCATTCCGTGAGTTTGGAAGCTAAAGGCCTTTTATTTGCCCTGCAAAATAGGGTTTTTGCTGTAAACCGGAAGGGAGACTATTTCCCAGTAAGTCCGTCGCGACAGTTGCCATAGCAACAAAGCTATCTGTCTGGCTGACCACCTCTGGGTGCAGTGGGTGGTCCGTGCACGAGGCACCATACATTCATTCAGTCGGTCGCCAGCTACCCGCGAGGACGTACTAAACTTTCGTTGTACCAACTGACAAACTATTTGACTTATTTGACTCATTTGCCGTATCAACGATACTTACAACTGGACCCCTGAACGTATTCAACTAGTAACGCTTCTACTGTTAGACGAGACGAGCCCGCAGACGAGGCCGTACCCGCGTGGTCGTACCCCGGACCATTGAGAACAACTGCTCTCCTCTCCACCAGCGATAACAGACTCCCAAAACGGTGAGTTCATACGTGCTTTTATTTAGGGTACACTTTTAAACAGGAGCGTTGACAGGTATCATATACAATTATGGTAGGATCCGGAGTGTATTTTATGTATAGAAACCTTCCGTGTTTGGAGTCCTGATTACGACTTCACATTTCTGATCGTTCGTCTTATATAGCAGACTTTATAGAAGACTTACATACTCCCCTGTAACCACCCGGCCTGTTCAGTGGTTGTCTTGTGTGACTTTGATTGTGAAACGTGTCAATGTTTTGCGCTGGACATATCAGCCTTGTCTACAGCTGAATAATTTCTACGTTTCTTTGACTTGAATATGAGATGTACACCTTGTTTTGAAGCAAATGTAGCGCTGGACTACTTTAGTGTTTCCCACAATAATCTGCCTTTGATGTCCATTGCAATGTGTGTGGGGGCATTCTAGACAGATAAGCCAAATTTGTCTTATCGCCCATGCCCTCGATAAACTGAAACCGCCCCGCTTGTGGAAAAGGACGCGAGGAGAGAGCACATGGATGCTCTGATTGGTCAATTCCGGAAAAGTTTGAGCGTGGCCCGTGCGATACAAACAAGGAAACCCCGTTCGGTACAAACGGAGAATTCCCCGTGCACTGGTCAACGTAAACCTA
>NW_017802491.1:1431105-1434946 GCF_001625305.1 Branchiostoma belcheri
TAGCAAACACAACAGCTGTCAAACATCATTGTTTATTAAAAAATGCTGCCTTCATATGGGTGGGTACCTGTTCCGCTCTTTCAGGTCCAGGTCCAGAGTCCAGGTCCGGACCTGTACCTGTACCTGATTCTGGATACCAGACTATCAGTACCAAATAATTTTTGCTAAATGATCATTGCTAAATATTAAATGTATAGCAACCAATACAAATTTTTTTATTTATTTTTTAAATTTTTTTAGATTTATTTTTATTTTTTTAGATTTATTTTTATTTTATTTATCCTCTTTTAATTTTATTTTATCCCATTTTATCCGTTCTAATCATTATCAAACTTCTCCTCTACTGTCCTCTATGGCTAAAACCTCAGAACCGAATATATTAATACATTAAACTTCCCAACCAATCACATCGCCCTCTAGCGGTTTGGGCCAAATTGCAGGCATGCATAAACAACAAATTCCAAGATGGCCGCCGCTCGTCTCAAAATTCGAGCCGATTGCCGAAGTTTCCTTGTATTTTCCTTGGTATTTTACGCGATTCAAGCAAAGAGAACAAGTTGACCACAAGAACAAAAGAGTAATACAGCCTTGGGAAACTAATGGTCCGTTTTGTTGGGTGCTAATTTCTCATTTCGAGTGAAAATTTATGTGTGGCAGTAGCGGCACAGTGTGACCATGTGGTCTAAAATCCCTGATTTTCGGCTCGAACCAAACGCGGCCTGTAAAGTTCCCTTTATGATTTCTAGATGACTATCGGTAACGAAAATATGGAGAATATTGTTGCAAAATGAGAGGTACGGAAACTAAGGTAAATTTCTTTTATTTTAATGCCGGATTTTCATTTTCCTGGCTGGCTTCCTTGTATCTAGTGATCATCAGTTAGTATGGATTTTTGTCCGGTCCAAAAAACCGGTCCACCGACGTTTCGTTTTTTTCGGACCGGACCGATAAATTTCTACGGTCCGAACCGGTCCACATGTCAATCAGGCGGGACCGCGGCACTATTTATTTCAGAAGCTGCTGGCCGTAAACCCAGCCGCTGTAAAAACAACTTGCGCTCCGGGCAACCTGGCTTTCCGAATAAGTCTCGCACAGAAAAAATTACTTGCGCGGCGAGACTGCGAGACCGGGTATTTTAACCCCTGTGATACTTATGCAATTAACAGCTAATGTGTCATGTCAAGTGTACTTTTGACGCACATTCTATAGCAGCCTTGTCTTCAATTGTTTTCTACGTTTCGATGACTTGTTTAGGAAATGTACACCTTGTTTTGAAGACTCATTTCAAACCGCTACCATTTGCTGTGACGTTCGCACCACGATATGTTTTGGCCGAGATCTTTATGAGGCGCGGTGTGAGGCATATTACTGTTGACTTACTTGCTGTGGATAGAGGGTAGCCATTTAATCTTGAGTTTTGTCAGGTATCATATACAATAATGGTAGGAGTATATTTCATGTATATATACCTTCAATGTGTGAAGTTCTGTCTATTGTTTTGTCCTGACACTAGCAACAAGCCTCACACCTTATCAGACCAATGACAGCCTTTCTTCTCTTCATACAGTTGCAGTACCATGTGCCTTAGCTAATGCGCAAGCTCTAGCCGGCAGTTGCCGTGCTATAGCCGGGACAATCACATATGCCAGAAGCCGTGGTCACAGCTGACTCAAGCCTCCCGGTCACAGAGCTGATCATGACAACTGTTTTTCGATATTGTTGATGATGGTAGAAGAAGCATGTTGATATCATATGTGTATTAAGTAGTAGCATCGTCGACAGAAAGAAGGCAACATGGGAGGGAACCAGATCAGTAGCAGAGCCATCACGTGCAGGCTATGTAATGCATTGCTAGCCACAGTAAACCTTACACCAGTTAGAGATTACTGAGGTGACTTACATACGTCTGTACTACGATGATACATTGCCTGTGTTTTACGGTATCTTAGTGTATATATTGTAATGACCTATTTTATATGTATTTAGAAAACCTCGCCAGTGACGGTTCAAATCAAATCGAGGAGAATGTACACATTTTGAAAACCATGAATATGCTGAACAATCGGTGTATATGGGAGCTGCGGTACGATTGCACTCTCTAACTAACTTGTAAGAGGATGATAGCGCAAGACCTAATGAAAGTCCGAACAGTTCCCTTGTAATTACTTATACAGTTCTCTGTTATTGTAGTCCCTGTTATTGGTCCGGTTACAAATATGTGTGCTGAAGTGATGTACCACTGTTATGCGGTAATACATAATTTCTACAGGATTTCTACGACAAGGGACGTCAGTTCAAGAAGGAAAATATAACTCAGTTAAGACTGAAAGGGGTAACGTATCCAGTATCATATAGTCATAGCCAGTCCGTCTTAAAAGTCTCCCGTGCCCAGTGTGCGGAAAGCCTTGTCTCTGCGTCTTTCCTTTATCCTCACAAAGTTGCATTGAAAAGAACTTGAATTCATCTGTTGATTTGATTATATGGATGACATCCTCTGGGAACCCAAAAACTGATGCGCGCGTGCGAATAAAAAAAAGTTTTGCAAAAAAGAAAAGTTGCTTTTACTATGAAATCTACGTGGTCATGAAGGTTGAACAAATGGCACAGAATATGTTATGGCGAATAATCTACTCTTCGAATTCATTTCTTTACATTTTTTCCTTTGATTTTGGCATTCTATAGCTACGACATTGGTATCGTTTCTAAATGTTTTCCTTGCAACTTATGGTAAATTTTTGCTCATTTTAGCAACTGTTTTTGCACGATTTACAGTTATGGTTGAAAACTTTTTTTTTTGGAAACGGCCGGAAATTCATGCGCGCGCGGATGTCATCCATATAATCAAATCAACATGGCCTTGTGTCCAAACACATACTTTTCATAAAGAGAAGGAAAACTACTAGAAAAAAACAACAACTAAACGCGGTGACATATTGGTTTATATTCAGACAATCACGACATCTCCTTTGAAACATCTGACTTCAAATGCTGACCTTGTTCAATTCCAAACAATGTTCCTGTCCAAGCTGTCGGAAAAGCTCCAAAGTCATTGAAAAACAGCTAAGCAGCTGAGAGGGAAGACCTCACCCGCAAGGTGTTGCCAAAAATGAATTCCCTGGGAGGGAAGACCTCAACCGCAAGGTGTTGCCAAAAATGAATTCCCTAGGGAATGCGTGCGTGGAATATTTAGAATTCCTGGCAATTCAATCGCNACCCCGGACCACTGAGAACAACTGCTCTCCTCTCCACCAGCGATGACAGACTCCCAAAACGGTGAGTTCATACGTGCTTTTATTTAGGGTACACTTTTAAACAGGAGCGTTGACAGGTATCATATACATTTATGGTAGGATCCGGAGTGTATTTTATGTATAGAGACCTTCCGTGTTTGGAGTCCTGATTACGACTTCACATTTCTGATCGTTCGTCTTATATAGCAGACTTTATAGAAGACTTACATACTCCCCTGTAACCACCCGGCCTGTTCAGTGGTTGTCTTGTGTGACTTTGATTGTGAAACGTGTCAATGTTTTGCGCTGGACATATCAGCCTTGTCTACAGCTGAATAATTTCTACGTTTCTTTGACTTGAATATGAGATGTACACCTTGTTTTGAAGCAAATGTAGCGCTGGACTACTTTAGTGTTTCCCACAATAATCTGCCTTTGATGTCCATTGCAATGTGTGTGGGGGCATTCTAGACAGATAAGCCAAATTTGTCTTATCGCCCATGCCCTCGATAAACTGAAACCGCCCCGCTTGTGGAAAACGACGCGAGGAGAGAGCACATGGATGCTCTGATTGGTCAATTCCGGAAAAGTTTGAGCGTGGCCCGTGCGAT
>NW_017802491.1:1440551-1443594 GCF_001625305.1 Branchiostoma belcheri
ATTTTAGATTTCAACTTGATGGGTCATAAAAACATGTCATGAACAGTATCACAATATCTGAAGAAAATAGTGCCTTTGGCCATTTGTTTTGATGGAATTAGAGTCAAGCTGTTTTCATTGCACTTTTCATCACTTGAATAACGTGGAGAATCCATTGTCCACGCATACCAAATGGTACATGCCATTCTTATTTGACATGCAATATCATCATCAGTCATCCCTACCTGTAAGCCACCCTGACATGACTAGGTCATTTTTCATGGCATACCCAGCACATTAATTACAATTCAGACATTCCATTCTGCAGATTAAGACCGAACATAACACATGCCTTGAGGAGAAAGCCTGCTATTTTCACCAAAAAGATATCTTAATCACCTGACCCTTGAGATGACCTTACAAGCTTACATGCCCACAAGGTTATCAATCAACCAAGGTTTCCTGTAACCCCACGGGAACCTTTGTCTTACTGCCAAAAATCTAACCTTTTTATCCCTGTCATTTTCTTTTCCTTGTATGTTTGGAACAAGATCAAACCCATACAAGGAACTGATATGGTAACAATATATTTATCAATATCAGTCAACCACTATACATAGCCTTGGGCATGACACACCAGCTTGCAGATAGTTGTGGCAGCTGGTAACATTACTGCACTTGCCACGCCCAGATTTAAGGCAACCCTTTCACTAAGATTCCCTTTTAAACTTCAGTTAGTGTGTGGTGATAAAATTCCTACTCTAATTTACTAAATGTAGGTGCCATAAATGTAACACCTGTGTCTGTAGATTTATGGTTTTACAGGTTATTCCGTGCATGTCGAAAGTCAACGTCATGTATTTGGTTGGTTCATGGTCATTTCTTTGTGTCCCATGAAGATATTTTCTGTTATCTTCTAGCTGGTACCTTTTTTTTCTAGATGTTGACTTTCGAATGAAGACTTTCCAGTAAGAAGTAGAAACTATCAGATTGCCTCTCATGCCATCATCCTTCTAACTTTCCTTTAAATAGTCTAGTTGAGGCCATGATAACTGTCTACCTTCACTTGCATCATGGTCTACAGTTCCATCTGAGCGTTCAGTACAATCAAAGTATTGTATAACACGTCATCTCTGCTGCTCTGCAGGAGATATTACATGTTTGCAGTCCAATTCAAACTTGGAAATGCAATAACCTTGCGGAATTTGATCAGCCAGACTCCCGGTAATAAAAACACACATCAATATGAATAATGGAGGAAGGAGGGCATAATAATTGAATGACCTGTCAATAACAATACGGATTACGCCTCTGGGTATTGGAAAATCATAATGCCTCAAATGACACTATAAAACTTTTACCTTCAAATTCTATTTGGGGATTAGCTCCAAGATTGTGTGACCTCTGAAGAGATTATCTTTTCAGCTTTCAAAAATAACCTACAAATCTGGCTGATATAAACATGCGGCATCTGAATTGGTATCTGTGTAATGAGATTATGAGAGAATACTTTGAAAGTAGCTTCTCTTCGGTTTGAGCATATAAGCTGCTGATGACCAAGATGTTTTGTACATTTCTGAGTAAAAAGGTCCAGAAAGGTATGGTATAGATCATTAATCGAGCTGGAGCCTAGACAGAAAAAAAAATCATCTGAAAGGGAGTTTATATACTGTTCCTTTATGGACAATGAGTCTTGTGAATTCAATACTCTGTACATCACAGCAGAGACATTTCTTCTTTTTGTATTAGTGGGAGTGTCTGCCCTGGGCTGAAAACAGTCCCTGATCCAGTGATACAGTCCTGCACCAACATTGTCACAACAATACCCACAATCCATCACTGTCAGCCCTTCTATACCAGTAATATGGGTTCTGCCCAGTCTACCCTTTCTCTATCTTCATGTAAACATCACAACAGCCCAGACCTAAGAGGTTGGGTTATAGGAAAGGGATTGGTGCTTGAGCTATATTATCTGATTAGTATGGAGGGAAGCAGGGCTGTGCCTTTCACGTATCCTGTTCGTTCAATCAAATTTTGTGATCTGCGAGATCTTCCGTAAACAAAATAACTCAGGCATACTGTGGCAATAACCTGTGCCATGAAACGGGGAGTGACGAAGCACCATGGGCTTGTGTCATAACATTTTATCACAGACTAACTTCAGGGCCAAGTATGTTTCGCTAACTTTTAGTCCATATAATTTGGAGTTTGCATACTATATGGCCTTCAAAGAGTTCTAAACCTTGCACAGTTCTTCTGGTCCATTCATCCTAAACAATAATATCATATCAAGTCAGAAATTATCCCTTATTCTATGGATCAAGCATATCATCAACCAGACCTTTGGGATCTGTCAGGTGTCGCAGTACGTCCCATTATGCTACTGGATACAAGGTATTACCCCAACCTGATACCTGTGATAAAACCTGCAGTGGTCCTAATTGTGGAGATCCCTGTGGTTTGCTGTCTGAGATAGTGGATAATTGGAACCGTGTGGCCAGCAATTATTTTCTTGTAACTACTGTGCAGCAGGTCTTGTTTCCTACATGTCTATTAGAAACCCATGGTGCCATGACTGACAATTATATCCTGTTTCTCTAGCCCCAGGGCACATTGACAAAACTATAAATTTACAGGATAGACAAGATCCTGTAACATCATACGCACAAACTTTATCCACCTTGCACACAGCTGGGCTATGATCTAGCAGGTGGCACTGACATCATAGTTTTGGCAATGCCATACGACACCAATCATGCACAAAAATAGAATATCACAGTTAACACTCTAATACTCCAGATCATTTCCGGATCGGAAACAAAATATCAAAACGAAGCTATTGTGTGAGAAAAGGGCATGGCATTTTGTTCTATTTTTGCCATATTCATAGTCTTTATTGGTTACAAAATACTATTTAATTTGAGTTTTAATTCTCATATCATGTCAACTTGTAAGTTTTATATGTATCACTGTTGTAAAATCTCAATTTTCTTCAAATTGCAGGTGGGCATCTTAAGCCCTGTATTTGCAGAATACCACTGAGGTCATTAAGTATGCATAGACT
>NW_017802491.1:1443614-1444953 GCF_001625305.1 Branchiostoma belcheri
GGTTGAACAAATGGCACAGAATATGTTATGGCGAATAATCTACTCTTCGAATTCATTTCTTTACATTTTTTCCTTTGATTTTGGCATTCTATAGCTACGACATTGGTATCGTTTCTAAATGTTTTCCTTGCAACTTATGGTAAATTTTTGCTCATTTAGCAACTGTTTTGCACGATTTACAGTATGGTTGAAAACTTTTTTTTTTGGAAACGGCCGGAAATTCATGCGCGCGCGGATGTCATCCATATAATCAAATCAACATGGCCTTGTGTCCAAACACATACTTTTCATAAAGAGAAGGAAAACTACTAGAAAAAAACAACAACTAAACGCGGTGACATATTGGTTTATATTCAGACAATCACGACATCTCCTTTGAAACATCTGACTTCAAATGCTGACCTTGTTCAATTCCAAACAATGTTCCTGTCCAAGCTGTCGGAAAAGCTCCAAAGTCATTGAAAAACAGCTAAGCAGCTGAGAGGGAAGACCTCACCCGCAAGGTGTTGCCAAAAATGAATTCCCTGGGAGGGAAGACCTCAACCGCAAGGTGTTGCCAAAAATGAATTCCCTAGGGAATGCGTGCGTGGAATATTTAGAATTCCTGGCAATTCAATCGCAGTACTATACTAAGGGCTCCGCCCCTGAGGCGTCGCCAAAAAAATCTTACTACCAGCCTTGACATTTGCCTAGGTTAAGACTTTTGGAAAATTACTATAGAAAGTATACTTCTAAAGGAGAATAGAACTTGAAGAACCACATACAGTAAGTACCTGAGATTTTTTACGAGACCTTATTATAGAAAAGTATCATACTATAGAAGAGCATCTAGAAAAACTTGAAGAACCACATACAGGGCCACAATAACAGAATGACGTCATCTTGTCTCACTGTGTTTATCTTTAATTAGAGATGCCACAACACCTGGTAGTGTGAGAGATTACAGGGGACTTGTACCTCTTAGTGTACAGCCAGATAAACATCATACGATGATGTGGAATTCAGCAACAATCCCTATAAAGTAACACTGTATCACCCAGTGACTGTAAATGTATTCTTTATCTTTGGCAAAATTTTGCCTTTAGACTAGACATTTTATCTTCATAATTTTAGATTTCAACTTGATGGGTCATAAAAACATGTCATGAACAGTATCACAATATCTGAAGAAAATAGTGCCTTTGGCCATTTGTTTTGATGGAATTAGAGTCAAGCTGTTTTCATTGCACTTTTCATCACTTGAATAACGTGGAGAATCCATTGTCCACGCATACCAAATGGTACATGCCATTCTTATTTGACATGCAATATCATCATCAGTCATCCCTACCTGTAAGCC
>NW_017802491.1:1444973-1445727 GCF_001625305.1 Branchiostoma belcheri
CACGGTTGACACGGCCAGTGCCGCAGTATCGCGATTCGGTGTCTCATAATATTATAATTTTTTTACATCAGTATAACTTAAAAAAAATTGGGTACTCAACATTTGCTAAGAATAAAGTTGATTTGCAGTGATTTGTGAATCGCGTGTGTTTGTGTTTCGCTTACCGTTGTGAATGCATGTGGGGAGGGGGGCGTACTTACGCAAAACATATTCGCGGGGAAATAGATTCGCGGTACAAAGGTCCCCGCGAATGCCGCGAATCTAAATATACCGCGGAAATTTGTAGACTTACAGTAAACAACATACGATGATGTGGAATTCAGCCACAATCCCTATAAAGTAACACTGTATCACCCAGTGACTGTAAATGTAATCTTTATCTTTGGCAAAATTTTGCCTTTAGACTAGACATTTTATCTTCATAATTTTAGATTTCAACTTGATGGGTCATAAAAACATGTCATGAACAGTATCACAATATCTGAAGAAAGTAGTGCCTTTGGCCATTTGTTTTGATGGAATTAGAGTCAAGCTGTTTTCATTGCACTTTTCATCACTTGAATAACATGGAGAATCCATTGTCCACGCATACCAAATGGTACATGCCATTCTTATTTGACATGCAATATCATCATCAGTCATCCCTACCTGTAAGCCACCCTGACATGACTAGGTCATTTTTCATGGCATACCCAGCACATTAATTACAATTCAGACATTCCATTCTGCAGATTAAGACCGAACATAACACATG
>NW_017802491.1:1445747-1453193 GCF_001625305.1 Branchiostoma belcheri
ACTCTAATACTCCAGATCATTTCCGGATCGGAAACAAAATATCAAAACGAAGCTATTGTGTGAGAAAAGGGCATGGCATTTTGTTCTATTTTTGCCATATTCATAGTCTTTATTGGTTACAAAATACTATTTAATTTGAGTTTTAATTCTCATATCATGTCAACTTGTAAGTTTTATATGTATCACTGTTGTAAAATCTCAATTTTTCTTCAAATTGCAGGTGGGCATCTTAAGCCCTGTATTTGCAGAATACCACTGAGGTCATTAAGTATGCATAGACTACTTACTCCTGAAACACGAGATAGTGGATCAATCCTCAATACCTCCGTCTCAAGAACTAAGTGAAGCTATTTGCATCTGTCTGGCGCAGAACATTGAGCTTTAGAAGACCACTTTCGCACTTGAGCCTGGAGAAAGTACTTCATTAACCCTCTCACCTTTCTCACGTTCATATATCACTGTCTGTTGTCCAATCAGCACACCCTCTCCCCGTACCCTTCACATCTATCACGTCCACTACAGACCAATTCAACCCCGCCGAAAATTTCAGCGCACGTCACGGCCATCAGATGTGTGCGACCCGGTTTGAACCGACGCTCTTGCTGAAAATGGCTGCCGGGAACGGCAAAGGCGTCCAATTTATTGGGTGGTAAATTACGCCATTATCACTGCCATTTGGATCTTCCGATATAACAGGCATGAAGGCCAAAATCATTGATACTGATGTGCTAAATGTTGGGCTTTAAAATACCATAATCATGAAACATTACACACATATCTCTGCAGCTGGGGCGCAACTTTTCTTCTGGAACACGGTAAGCACAATTTTCTTCCACAGATCCAAGAAATTTTTCTACACCTGCACATAAGCCTTTGCAGAAAAATTACAAACAACATGCAGTTTAACAAGCTAAAAGAAGGCAGGATCAGCAGTATGAATCACATTCTAGAAAACCTAAATTTAGTACTTTGAGCCCTTCATTGATATAAGAAAGGGTGATGCCCATCCTCTTCCAGTGCTCCTTGATTGAAAACCCTCTAAGGAGGTGGCGTCCACAAAAGCTGATACAATTCGGTGACAGCTGGTCGGACACCTTTCAAGCCTGCATTATGGACGAGGTAATGTATGCTGCATTCAACCAACTGACCTGGATCAAACCTTGGCAACATTTGTTTGGCCCTTGTATCCAACCCTGTTGCCAGCCATACGTCAGGGATTTGTTATTTTGTGTTACATGGCTGTGTGCTGCTTGAGGGAGAAATTACACTTGTAATACCGTACAGCCAAACATCAGAAAATAATGGGCCAGTGGCACACTTTATCTGCAATAAACTATGGAGAAAATCTTTCCCTTAAAGAAGGCTGCCATCTTACAGGGCAGAAACCTGTAATTATGCCAAAAATATCAGGCCAGACAAAGTCGTTTACCGAAAAACACACCGTTTGCATAGCAGATTATATCAGCATTCAAAGTAACACTAACATGACAATACGGGTACTCAACAAGGTATAGCCTGGATGAAGGACAGCTGCTATCTAAATATTTGTGGATCTGGTTTTGAGACTAGGGAGTTTAGAACTAAGCTTCCTTCCTACTGAGGTCCAAGAACAACATGATTGTGCCAGGACAGAGCCAATTTGCCATGTGGTCTGCAGTCCCCACACCTGTTAGATTATTACCCTGCTACTTCTGGGTTAAGTCAATACCACACATGTGCTTAGCTTCCCAGTTTTTCTTGTGATGCACTGAGCCATAAACATGTCCAGTTTCCCATGTAAACCTCCCTCCAGGACCCTCCCTTGTGACTTCTCCACTCCAGTCCCCTTTCTTCTACCCTGTATCAGGCCAACAATTGGGATCGAAATGCCATTAACGTCTGCGAATGTTACCAATGCATGAAAAATACATGAATTGCTTTTGGATGAAGTCATTGTATGATGCGGTGGTGCCTGCCAACAATAGACGGACTTGGGGGAGCCCAGGAATCAAGAAAACATTGAAGATCTACCCTTTAGCAAGCGAATTCCAAAGGAGGCAGTCATTGTCTGGTGTGACATGAATTGTTTGGCAGCAGCACCACAAATCGGAGGTAGGTTGGACATGGGAGAATAGCCGCACAATATAGCAGGGAAGGAAAGCTGAACCAATACAATGACATTCAAGGAGAAAAACTAGCCTTTGTTGACCTGTAACAAAGATCGAAGCTTAGTTATTCTGACATCAAGCCACCCAGGACATGTCTGATACTTCTTACTAAAAGGGCCATAATTCTCTGCTGTGTATTGCTGGGCACGAGCCAAATATTCATGTATAGGGGACATTACTCATCTGACTGCACTATAAAGAGATGGCTCAATGCCGTTTCACTGACACACTTGAAAAGCACTGCACACCAAATTGTTTCATGTTCAGTAGCATAACGGTCAGACAGAAACGATTGGAAACAGACATACAGACTGGTGCATTGTAGTAGTGCATTCACATCAATCCATGGATTAAAAAAAACTAGCTTGCACGTCCTAAAGATGTCAGAAACAGCGGAAGTTGCACTTGCTACCTGGAAAGGAAAATGAAATGTTCCAGGCAATTACCTACCTGCTATATTCTCTACCTGGGGACGTTATTAACACATCCGTCACTGACAGAGTAAAGGGTTAGGGCGTCCATGTCTGCATCCTTACCACTACCAGTTCAAACACAAATGTCTGCCCACCTTTACTGGTAAACTCACAGTCATTTTTCTGTCATTAACTGACACTGTCGGTGATAAAGGGTTAGTCAGCTGGTCTTGCCCCTTGTGTGTACCTCCATGACAAATTTGGTCCACATTGTTTGTCCCTATACATCACTGACAACTTGTCTCACATGAGAACAGGGGGGAAATTAATGAGGCCAGGCTGGCGCTTCAAAGCCAAGGGCACAAAGGTACACTTGACTGTTGAGCGGGGGGAATCAGGGTTCACTCATTCCACTGCTACCATGCAGGCAGGATCTTATTCACGTTCGTCAGACCTGCCACAGGTATATCTTTGTTCTACCCCGACTACCTGTCGCGCCATCAAGATCACCTCAAGTATGGGGTCCAGTTTCACTCTACCTTACTCTTTCAAGGAAGCCTTGAACACTACAACAGTCAGGACTTTTCTCAAGGTTATGTGAGGATAATTTACATGCACTGCATCACATTGATAAGCTACTGCAAAGTCTTGATCATCAGGTGCATGGCATATCTTAAACTTGCAAACATACTGAACATACAGTTGGGGGGGGGGGCGTGCTGGCTACTTTGACCTAAGGTATTACCGAACAATCTTGAGTTATAGCTCAAGGAACCATTAGCACTTAGCCTTGAGACTTCCTTCTTTACCACTTGAGAGATTGTTTGTGAAAAGCAATGAGGAATTGCACAGCCAGCTCAGTTACTTCTACCATGTGAAAGATCGCTCAGTCTCAGCTTTTCCAAAGCCAACCTTGTCCCAAACCCTAGCCTGCATCCTGGGACTGTTGTGAGGTTTGGGGTCAAAGGACCACCTCCCATTTACAGCCAGGAAGTATAAACACAGTAGGTCTTCCATAGAAAGGTCTTAAATATCAATTTTGCTGGGTTCTATGTTCTGGAAAACATTAACAGGCACACTACAGGGATCAGAGCCATGTGAAAGGGAGAAAGAGTTGTTTAACAGCCAGCTTTCATTCCCTGACAACCCCTGCCCACTCCTCTGCATTACAGCAGGATAAGTCATCAGAAACTCTGGGCTTACAACTGAGTGATTGACAGGAGAAAAATACTTTCTAGTTGTACAGGCTTATGTATGACAGAGCCTGCTTTCACCTCCTCCCTAACAGCTGGTACTGGAACCCCCCCACAGTGGGGAGATCTGAACACACCAAACCTCCTCCCAGGAGAGTGGAACTGCTTCTGTGCAGTGACCACCTGCCACACCCATTTGTGCAGGCCTGACCTTATAACAAAGAAACACTCTGTGGTACCATTATATTTATAGACCTGGTCCACAATATATCAAAGTCTGTTTGCAGAAAAATAAACAGCATATAGCTTACCACTTCATTACAAGGATCTGTATTATAAAGGTGAACAATTTTACTACCTTTAGAAAAATTCAATCAATTCTAAGCAGTATGACATATTGTCATAATTGTTGTGCCTTCCTGTTATGCACAATATTCATAAATACATGGCCATATGGATGGTGGTCCTCTGTCAGTGCTGGTGAATATATCATGCTACATTTCTATTTTGAATCAGTAACTTAACGTCAGGACACATTTCATTTGGTCCTGTGAAACAGAAAACCACCACATACGTCTCTTACTGACCAAAAAAGTCAGCATGCACATGTCAGGGGGTTAAGGTCACCGCTCAGAGACAGGCAGACATTCCAGGCTCAAGTTAAACTGTAGGGTGAGGCTGGCAGAGTTGGAGCAGTTGCTACATGTCAGGGGGAGGCTAGCGGTGGAGTGGCCCTGGGCTGACAGACACAGGTTGGCCGCAGCAGTTCAGCGGGTCAGACTCGGCATGTTTGGCATACTTCTGCTGCAGCCTCTCCAACTGACACCTTCCCTATCACCTTAGGTTACACTGCACCAGCCAACTCTACAGCTGCTACTGAACGTTCTGCTACTGGCAACAATTTGTCCAGAAAAAACAACTCTATCTCAAGAATTCATGTGGGAGGAAGTGAATTATGAGATTCTGCTAACAAACTGACCAGTACTTGCCTTAATGGGGACAGATAATATTTTAATCTGCTCTATCTGATTACTGTATTTAAGGAGGGATTTACTCTCAAACCAATCTCAGTAATTTGTACAGCCCACACTATTGGCAGCATGGGAAAACACTGGATCTATTTGTCCCTGCCTGTACTGTACACCTGTCTGCTACTGTTTCCTGATACCACCCTGCTAGGCTGTCAACACAAGTGAGGACAGCTAACAACCCCGGCATGTCCTTTAGGCTTTACACAATCCCAGGCCACAGAACACACCTGCACATTTTAAAAAGATTACCTTCTGCTCTAACACATTAGTAGAATTAGCCACCATGATTGGGGCACAGGTGCAACGAGGGTGACAGGGTAACAATACCTGAAGACTTCGAGTCATTCAGGGATATAAGTGGTGACTGTAATTCCCTTTAGACTTACTTCTGGTAATTACTGTAAAAGGTACTTGTGAGGCATTTCTACCACACACAACATAAAAATAGATCCATGACTAATGCAGGTAGATAATATGAATAACAGGAAACCGAAACCACACAGGTATCACGGTGCCACGCCCGACTCAACATCTTCCTGCTTACATGACATGTCATACAACGCTGGGCTCAACCTTTACACTCCAACCTTTCCATTGGGAGAATAAAATGGATAGAAAGCGTCTGAGTTTCTATAGTACTGCATCATGTATTGGATCTATGTGAAGTTCATTAAAAAAACTGATGATAACTCCCAAAGCAGTGGTTAATTAGGAAGAGCTTCTTCTGCGTACCATTTTCTATTGTCTGTTTGAGTTGGTTACGATTTTGCCTAGAGATCTGCTTAGAGATTAGAGATGATGTCACCTACTATCTGCATTGAAGTATTGTGATCTGGATAATCATACCTAAGCCCATAATCAGAGCATGTTCAATAGAGCTCTTTATCATGTTCGGTTGCTACGATCACATGGGAAACAAGAAGTGGCGGTACACTACATGTACACAGCACCAGACATAATACAGTTAATGATTAAGCTCAGAACACACAGAGGTGAAAGGATACATCTTAATGAGGCCAGAACGGGTGCCGATCGCCAGTAGTTTCATCTCGGGGTCAAAGGCCACAGCGCTGGGGCGATGCGGAAACCCATGTTCAACGGTCTGAAAATAAAGAACAATATTCAGTTGTTGAAGTCATACTTTATTCAAACTGCAATAACAATAAAGTCATACTTACACCATACCAACATAATTGGTTCTTGGATTCGACCTCTTATTTTTTTCTGATTTGCCAAAAGAATTGGGTTCTAAATTAACTCCAAAATGGTGAAATTTAGGCCCCAGCAGTTAGAAAGTCCTCTTCGTAGTCCTAGTCCTTACTTTTTTCCCAATCTATCAAATTATCAATCCATTGATTGAATTACAAACCAGTATGGTATGTTGACTTCATGGCTTCTATCCTAGTGTTTGGGGCTATCATAGCATGTCTAAAGCCTTTTTTTCCCTATTGCTTCACATTTTTTTCTGAGAAAAAAAATCAAAGAACCAGCATTCTAACTGGTGTGGCCTTAGTATAGTCTAGTTCACTGAAAATGACTATCTACATGTATGAGACTGTGAGAAGGTTCAACTGACACTTCCTATTGTTAACTGTGTGTAGTGTTCCAGCAGAATGCACTTCATGTTTAGATGCAGCCAACTGCTACAAAAAAGATGACTATCAGTCAAGGTCTTCAAATTACACATAACCTGTACAAATTTGATTTCCTTTCTGGAAACTAAGAAGCTTGACGTGTGCCGCTACACGCATGATGCAATGTAATACACAACTCACAAAAAGTCACAGTCATAAAACACCGTCTAGACTACACTGGGGCCAAAGTTCTGTTGGGGGCGTGGTTGTTGTTTGCAAACGCACCGAACAAGGACACCTTCTAGCCACCATACGGAGCGGTTTGTATTCGGTACTGCAGTATTTAGTGTTGTACGGAGTCCCATTGGACATAATCAATACTAAAACTGTCTGTTGGGACTGGGAAATCTTGACAACCATTAATTATGGAACCAATTCATGGCGTAATTACTTCAACAATGCTACTGGCTTGCACCTCCCCGGGACCACACCAAGCAAATTATCTCACAAAATCTTTCTACGACTTGTCTGTATTGTTTGAGGAAGCAGGTTCTGTCCACAAGACCAGACGAGCCAAGTCTTTAAACATCACAGTAACAAGTGGGCCAGCTCCGAGTGTACATACTTGATGCCTGGGATTTCCTGAAATACTTTAGGATATGTAGCCTCCTTCGCAGTCTTGTTGGGCGTGGGCGTAATTTTTTCTCTGAGCGACGCTAGTAATATGCCGCCGCGAGGGACGATTTGCTGCCGAGGGACTTTTGCCACGGAGAGAAGGTTTCCGCGCTCCAACAAGACTGCTTCCAATCGGCGAGTTAAAAGGGCTATCAAAAAACACTTAGGAGCGATTGGCATGGATGTGTGAACTTCCCGCAATAAACGCCACCAGTGCAGGGTGGTGTTCACGCCTCGTTGATCGACGAGCCAAAACTTGTAACTTTCCAGCGGTCGCCGATCAACCCGTCGGTAGAACGCCAACCATTCCCGAAAACCGAGCCCTATCCACTCAACAAAATCCCGGAGACATTGCTGCTACGAAAAACAACTTTGAACAAATCACTACCACAGAACCCGCAAGCTAAACTGTG
>NW_017802491.1:1453213-1474469 GCF_001625305.1 Branchiostoma belcheri
GTACCATTTTCTATTGTCTGTTTGAGTTGGTTACGATTTTGCCTAGAGATCTGCTTAGAGATTAGAGATGATGTCACCTACTATCTGCATTGAAGTATTGTGATCTGGATGATCATACATAAGCCCATAATCAGAGCATGTTCAATAGAGCTCTTTATCATGTTCGGTTGCTACGATCACATGGGAAACAAGAAGTGGCGGTACACTACATGTACACAGCACCAGACATAATACAGTTAATGATTAAGCTCAGAACACACAGAGGTGAAAGGATACATCTTAATGAGGCCAGAGCGGGTGCCGATCGCCAGTAGTTTCATCTCGGGGTCAAAGGCCACAGCGCTGGGGCGATGCGGAAACCCATGTTCAACGGTCTGAAAATAAAGAACAAGTTATAATATTCAGTTGTTGAAGTCATACTTTATTCAAACTGCAATAACAATTAAGTCATACTTAGACCATACCAACATAATTGGTTCTTCGACTCGACCTCTTATTTTTTTCTGGTTTGCCAAAAAAATTGGGTTCTAAATTAACTCCAAAATGGTGAAATTAAGGCCCCAGCAGTTAGAAAGTCCTTTTCGTAATCCTAGTCCTTACTTTTTTCCCAATCTATCAAATTATCAATCCATTGATTGAATTACAAACCAGGATGGTATGTTGACTTCATGGCTTCTATCCTAGTGTTTGGGGCTATCATAACATGTCTAAGCCTGTTTTTCCCTATTCGGCTATTGCTTCACATTTTTTTTCTGTGAAAAAAATCAAAGAACCAGCATTTTAATTGGTGTGGCCTTAGTATAGTCTAGTTCACTGAAAATGACTATCTACATGTATGAGACTGTGAGAAGGTTCAACTGACACTTCCTATTGTTAACTGTGTGTAGTGTTCCAGCAGAATGCACTTCATGTTTAGATGCAGCCAACTGCTACAAAAAAGATGACTATCAGTTAGTGATGCATACCGGTTCACTGGACTTGGATCCGGACTTGTAAAAATGTTTAGGTTCAAGTCCAAAAAAACCTAAAAGTCAAGAACCGAGTCCGGACTTATTACCATAAAAGACCATTTCACATACCCCTTTTCTTTTTAAACCACCTAAAACCTTCCGTAGATTCCAAAATCTTTGCTGCAAAATGAAGAAAACATTGCCATCGGGCATCGTCAAGTACCAGCCTCCATGTTATGTGGCCAAAGTTTCACCCAGACAACATTGCAAGGTTGCCAACATGCAATTTTGTATATGCCATGGGTTTAGGTCCGGACTTAAGTCTGGACCTGAACCTAAACCTCTGGACTTGAATCCGGACCTGAACCTGAAATTGGGTTTAGGTATGCATCACTACTATCAGTCAACGTCTTCAAATTACACATAAACTGTACAAATTTGATTTCCTTTCTGGAAACTAAGAAGCTTGACGTGTGCCGCTACACGCACGATGCAATGTAATACACAACTCACAAAAAGTCACAGTCATAAAACACCGTCTAGACTACACTGGGGCCAAAGTTCTGTTGGGGGCGTGGTTGTTGTTTGCAAATGCACCGAACAAGGACACCTTCTAGCCACCATACGGAGCGGTTTGTATTCGGTACTGCAGTATTTAGTGTTGTACGGAGTCCCATTGGACATAATCAATACTAAAACTGTCTGTTGGGACTGGGAAATCTTGACAACCATTAATTATGGAACCAATTCATGGTGTAATTACTTCGACAATGCTACTGGCTTGCACCTCCCCTGAACCACACCAAGCAAATTATCTCACAAAATCTTTCTACGACTTGTCTGTATTGTTTGAGGAAGCAGGTTCTGTCCACAAGACCAGACGAGCCAAGTCTTTAAACATCACAGTAACAAGTGGGCCAGCTCCGAGTGTACATACTTGATGCCTGGGATTTCCTGAAATACTTTAGGATATGAGCAACATTCCAGTTTGCCGGAAGAGGAATTCTACCTCGACTCACGGCTATTCCAGCTGGGCTGTTCACGACAAAAAAAGATTAGAAGGTTTTCTCCGGGTATGTTGTCCTAACCTACAATTAGACAGCCTGGGGTCTTCCAGATTGTAATTCCCACTGTTTGCATGCAGGGGCTTGCTTTGTTGTCAGTCTTAGAGTGCTGAAAGTTATTTACTGGAGATGCCATATTGACTACCAACATTCTTGGCGAGGCCACTGTGGTTCAACTTCAAACTACGGAGAGGCGAATGGCACACAATGGAACCCTGCCCTGACCGGCACCAAAACATCCTCGCTTGGTTGAAATGTGTGTCACGTAAACCGGGGGTGCCGACATGACCACTTTGTGTACTGGGGGACACGGGTTCGGATCCGCCACGCAGGGAGTTATCAATCGATCCAAGCGGCATTTGACGAGTAGTAATGAATTGGTCTGGTCGCACGCGGGCTTGTAGTGCCCCGACATGCTAGCAGCTGTTCGGTGCATGCAGGGGTCGGTCGCGCTGTGCCCACCAAGCCACACAACACTCCAACATGCAACACGGAAGCCACACTACTAGTACTAGCACACACACACAAAGGCACCATTGTGCCGTGTAACGTGGACAAAATGTAAGATCGTACATAACGGACTAGCAAAGTTAGGACCTATATATCCTGAGTCGTCAGCAGACGGCTGCATGTTTGGTTGTGCTTGTCTGTGTGAACAGGAGGAAAAGTTTGCGGGTGCACCCGGCCGAGCAGTAGTGGTCTGCCGGGCTGGGCGGGGTACCCGGCTCCGGGGGGACACGTTCCTTGATCCTGAAACAAGATCTCGCAGCGGTGTGAAGCCAGGACGGCCGCCCAAGTCGGGGGCCTCGCTCCGCGTCCTTACGAGCACAGCAAATACAACGGTCTTACCTTCCTGAAGGTGAAGAGTTCCTGCTTGAGCTTCTCCCTCTCGGCGTCGGTAGCCCCGCGCTTGAAGCGAGTCCTGGCGAACTTGAGCATGTTTGGTTGTTGTGTTCGTGCCCTCCCACACGATCAAATCCACAAGAACTCGAGCTTATCGCAAGTCAAGTCGTCTGGCCCGAACAACAGGCACACGGCCGCGGAACTGGGGCTCACGGTGCAGAGAGGATTCAAACTGCCTCGAGTTTAGCGGCTGGGAAACCCAAACAGCTGCTGGTGGAGAGCCAAGCCCAAAACTTGTGGCCTGGAATTCGAAATCGCGCCAAAGTAAAAACCGGACGTACAACGGCCACGCACGACCGATTACTACCCACGCTAGGTAAACTTCCGCACGCACTACTTTATCTGTTGGAACTTGTTTGCGCGAAGACGCCACTCAGCGACGAATAGTGTCAATAAACACGTCTTTTATCATTTATCTTTCCTTGTTATCAAAATTTTGGGAATGCAGCCGGTATACTTTACGATTACAACATGTTTATAGATTTCGCGGAGGGCTACTTGCACCACATTACTGCCCTCTGCCCCGACGCCTAGAAAGCATGACGTCACCTTGTTTAGCAGTAGCTGAGCAGTCTGGCAAGTTTCTGAGCTACAAATCACAGACAAATCTTATCTGCATATCAAACACAGTGGGCAATTTCTTACACTTCAAATGTACCAGTAGCCTGTCATTTCTTTCTTTTGTCCGTTCTATTGCTAATTGAGGCGCGACAATGAGAAAATTGCGCCCGCTGAAAGTTGTCCATTGACCACGTTGAATGGGAATTTCATCCAATGAGCGCGCGCTTTTTTTGAAGAACCTTGAAACACTACACCGAGTGGAGTACTTATTGATGTTTCGCGCCCCTTTCTTTTCTTCTTTTATGATCAACACAATAAGTCCACGGGATCGCTCTGGTTGCGGCCAGATCGTACTTGTCGCGTCCAGCCAATAGCGGCACGACAAACAGGTGTGCGGGACGCCGTGAGGTAATGGCAGTGACGTAATCCCACAGAAATGTTTGCGTGTGATTGGAGTCTACCTGTCTCACGTTGTGCCGCCTGTTTCGGTGAGCTCATACCGCTACCTGTCCTTTTAAACGCGCTTCCATTCTTCTCCAGTGAGTCATAAACAAGGGTGATTAGTGGTGTCACAGCCGGAGGACATATAACATAACGGATGTGGAGTACCCTGGCCCTTAACACATACACGACCTTAACATATTCAGGGACAAAGGTACAACTACAACGTGGCACGTGTCTTTATTTTCAGCCAACTGGAACCGCCATCAAACAGTGCCACGTTGTCTCCAACCTGAGCCCACAAAATTGAACGTGGCCGATCCGATTTCGTCTTTTCTTCCCCCACACAGAACCGCCTCATTCACGGGGAAACAAGGCCTCAAAGCATGCTCTGTTGCCAATATCCCTGCTCCCTGTTCACCACTTCTCAAAGGCGCTTTTTCGCGACATATGATATTCTTTAGCTCAAGGATTTTCTCTAGAACGTCCTTCACGGCGGCGCAGAGGTGAGAGTTGCCGATATTAATGTCACCTGTCCGGCGTTGGCTCCAACCGGGGATCCGGTATATCCATTTTCAATCATTGCCGGTTTTAGTGTGCTAGGAAGTAATAAAAACTTTAAATGAAAGGCTACATTTGCCAGCGTTTCTCGTGAGATCGCGAGCGTATAAGAGCTTACCAAGAAAACACTATTCTCTACATCATTACTTTCTGATTTATTTCATCCTTGTGTTATTTCAAACGGCTAATGCTATATGCTTCCAGCACAGACGTTGGCTGACTTACAGTGGGCCCATTTACACCCGAGGTCAGATTGGAGCCTTCTTGATGTGCTGTCGGCGAATCAATTCGCCCTGGAAAGGCTGGAGGATAATCGCCATCCATAAAGCGACGTGCCACACTCCCCTAGCCAACTGTGGAACAGCCATGTCACATCATTTCATCAAGGGACACGCTTAGCACGTTCTTGAGAAAGTATGAAATTTATGATCCGTCATCCGAGGCGTGTCTAACTGCGGATTTAGATGATGATAGGCATCCCAGGCCTTGTCACCCAAACATTACAGCGTTACAAACAGTGTACAAGTGTGTCCCCCTATCAGAACACTGTAAGTACAGGTGCCACCGTCCCTTGTTGCCTGTGAGGTTTGCAGTACTCCTAGCGACCAAAATTACAACTGCAGTTTTCTCCTTGATAAATTTGAAGAAAAGGTATTGCATTGGTCTGAAATCCTGTAGCTTTCACATAAGTATTCTAATGGGGAAATATACAGGAAGTTTTTCTATCCTTGTATTATTGACTAAGTAAGGAACAATAACTACTAGTATCTCAAAACAAAGGACACTATAAAGATGGCAACTCAACTCGTACTGAAAAGCAAGAGGACTTTTTCTTACAACATATATAGGAATATTTCATTCTTCTTTTTAAATCAAAACCAGCAATAAACAAAGGATGGTTGCCACAGTACAGGTAACATAGTTCTGAGGGCATGTCATTTTCTGAACCACACCAGATTACTTTCAAATGCAAGAATGCAAAAAAAGGACATAAAGGTTAATGAACCAAATACCACATTTTGGTAGACCTAAGCATAACACATTCTTTTTTAAAGAAATCAAATCCATAGAATCTGAACAAATGTTATACCATCTTTCTTGATTATTGCTTCATACCTTTGTACAATATTCAAATGGAATCTTTTCTCAAACATGTAATTACACGTTACAGTTCATAATGTGTTCTGAATATCAACTGGAAAAAAGTCTTACGATACAATTCCAGTCATGAATCTGATTGTTGTACCCTACTCTACACTAGAATGCTTCTAACTCCATGATGATAATGAATTGTGTTACACATTCCCAGCTTTTGATGGCTGTCTGAGAGCCTGGCAATACTTTTAACTAAGGATATCATTTTTTGACAACAAAAAACATATTTCTGTACTAACAAGTTAACTATAGAAAATCAGACATAGCTTTTCGAATCATAAGGCACAATTATACCATGTTGGCTTTGGTTCAAACAAAGATATGTTATAAACAAAATGGATCCTAGGGATACAATCACTACTGGTAAAACTTTCATGTATACATATACAATTGTGTCTATCAAATATATGTACAATTTTTGTATCACAAATTCATTTGACCAGCAAATATGGGTATGACACCATGATTACCCCTCTCCTTCCAGTGGTGCAGTGAAAAAGGCAAGAAAGTTTATGCTATCTTGCTTAGACATGGCAGGACCCATACATACTACATATGATATGTTATATTATAAATCATGAGCAAGGTACTTTCACTTTATAAAATACATAATGCAAGATCAGTTGGAGCAGACTACAGCTACCATGGTCGGCATGCAGGCTAACTGGCATAACCACTACATAATGTAACATATACTATCTTTCATATCTTCCACTGTCAGCTGTCTGTCACTTCAGCAATTCTGTTCAACAGCTCATTAACAAACAACAGCATAAATCCTACAATGGGTAATGTGTTCATTTTAAGTTTTTATTAGCACCGTCCTGATTTTTTCATGTTACATGTTTAAAGTTTATTGCTTTCTTCTAAGTCTATCTAATAGCAAGTTTTGCCATTCGGACTATAAAGATGTCGTACGATGTAACTAATGTGACCAGGCTGAAAGGAGAGGGCAGGCTACAGACTATGGTGACACTACCAATGGCCTAAACGTGATGGTTGGTTCTACCGGAAGGATGACGGCGCTGTTTCGGACATGGGGGACGTGGCGGGGGACGTGCCTGGTGATTTCGCGGACGGTGGGATCAGAGTCTTGATCTTTGGTGCTACGTTCTCCCACATTTGTGCCAGCTGTGAAGGAACTAGCAACAATGTAAGATTTCCTCAGAAACAAAATAATGCACTATATATGTTTTAAAATAGTAATAGATTCCAACATGAAAAAATGTCACCTTGCTTTTCTAATGACTACGCTAACTTCTCCAAAAATCAATTACAAAGTTGTGGTAAACTTTTGGATACATTCAGTCTGTCCAGGTATAGAAGTTATACTCATTACATCATTTTTACGACAAAATGGTCTCTTACATTTAACAAAAATAAACCACCTGTAAGAAGAAAAGGTTACTGACCTCTTGGTGCCCCCTGACCTGTGTACTGAGCAGCCCCTCCATGACCTTGACCAGGAGTTCCATGTTAGCGTGAATGAGCTGGGTCTCCATGTGGACACAGTGCAGGGAGAAGTAGTTCCTGTTCTCCATGTTGTTGATCTCACTCTCTTGCTGCAGACCAAGAACGCAGCACGTTACACTTTGAAGTAGCTACATTAGGACAAGGTCTCAAAATGCTTTTACAGCCACTCTAACAAGAGTCTCTTGGCTGAATAGTCTACAGTGAGTACTTGGGACATTAGGATGAAACACCTATCATGTAATGCTAAAAGCCACTTTGAAAACTGTTGGACCTATATGTTCATTATCATCATGTACATCCAATGTGATCCTACCATTGTACATAACAGATGGACTACCTTGCTATGTTAAATCTATATGTGAAGACATCATTATTTTCCTCACCTCTATAATCCTGGCTTCCAACTGTTCCACTAGAGCAGTCTAAAAAAAATGAAATATTAGATTAGACATTACATTGTCAAACATATTTTTAGTCATCAAACACATGATAAACAGCACTGACCAATGAAAAATGCGGACACAGAACAGATACTAAAGTACTGTAAGATCTGATTGGTGCAGACCTGTTCCTTGCCCTGTATCGTTGCCGACATTTTCCTTTTCTTCATCTGACCCATCTTCTGCAGGGCACGTTGATGGTCTGACAACACGCCTTTCTCATGGCGATCACACAAGTCCTGGGGAAACAAAACAAGGACTTGGCTTACTGTGATATTCCTGTACAATATACAACCTGCAATGTACAACCTATAAAAATAATGTAGGTGAGTGAGTGTATTTCTTGTGTTTCTTAACTCTACAAAGAAGGAACAAAATAAGACTACTAATAGGACATAAAACATCACTTCTCATATGAGGCATATCCTGAGTATGATGCCCTGAAAGACTAAAACAATTGATGACATACTGTACCTTGTATGAAGTCAATAGGTCCAAGAAGTACTGAAGTTGTTCCACTAGGCAGTCATCTTCCACATGTGCCTGAAGTACAGAACATTATCAACTTTCAAATAAATCAAATTCAAATATGAACAACTTGAAGGAGCTCACCTGTGTTGCTAAGCAGCATGATTAGGTTTATCCTTTTGATCCAATATAAGGAAATGGCAAATTCTACATGTGTATTATGTATCACATGTTTTAAGTGATTGAAAGTTATTCTGAAGAAGGCCACAGATAAAAGTAGTCTATGGCCATATAAGAGTTGTAGAATTTTCTATTGCTTTTAGGAAGGAATGGCTGAAACTTCAGGAGCAAATTTCCTTGAGTTTAATCATCAACATCTAACATAACAACATGTTGACAATATTGGACATGCAGATGCTTGTACAAACATGGTCACCTGTTTCTGAGACTTGTCTGCTAAAACCCCAAACTCTACAGACAGGCTCTTGAAGCCGTTCTGCAGGTGTGACCAGGTGTCTATCGAGCCGCAGGCCCAGGAGGACAGAGCTGGCGGGTCGTTGGCCAGAACACTCAGTTCCTTCCCAAATATCAACATGTCTGCCGCCAGGCCTACACACAGGGGTAAGACAGAAGTTAGAGAGTTTTAGGAAAACTGCATTAGTAATGTACAAGTTAAGTAGCCTGAAAAAAGGGACATTGCACATTGTGGTACGGTAACATTGGAAGAAGGTACTGATTAGCTCATTCTAAACTGTTGACATCCCACATCAAAACATCAGCAGGTGAAAGAGTACGGGTTGTGCAAGAAAAAAATCCCCATAAGTCCTATGTCCTACCGACCTGATGAAATGATATCATTTTCAGATGATGTTACCCTTTGCATAGGTAACATCCATAAAGATTGATCATGATTATGGTTACAAACAAAGCTAAGACTAAAACTATTGCTTTAAAAGACGGTACAAGAACACAACAGCAATTCTGGAATAAACACAGTGATGATATTAACAGTTCTGTTGAAGACCTGACCTGTAGATCTGGCCACCATGCGGTCTGCCACCCCCTTGATGTGGGTGATACTGTTGAAGAGAATGCGGATGAAGTCACGGCTGTTGCTGAACTGTACTTGTGTGTCCATCGGTACAAGATCCTGATGTGTACAAGATGGGGAAAATAGTTGGAGGAAAAACAGCAGAACATTTTAGGACTCAATACATCAGTTATCAACAATCTTTAAAAGCAGAATTATGACATCATGTTGGTTTCTACATCATGAATATGATAGTGTCAATGAAATAAGACTCTCAGCCTACCTTGGCTTGGACGGCAAGAGGACTGGTAACAAACTCATCTGGAATGCCCCGGAACTGAACTTTGATAACATGTTGCATGTCCTGTCAACAACAAAGGAACAAACATGTCAAACAACAAACAAAAACACCCCTGGCTTTCTACATAAAGTAGCCTGGGTACCATCCTACTTGTATACCGGGGCTCCCACACTCGCTTCCCTAAGTACTTCTTAAGGAAGCGACTGTGGGAGCCCCGGCATACAAGTAGGATGGTACCCAGGCTATACATAAAGCACACACACACTTATATGTAACTTCTTGGCAATCCTTCATTGCCAAAGTCAAGCAGAAGTTCAGCAAAAAATATTAGACTATTTCTTAGATACTTACAGCCCCACCAAATGTAAGGAAGAACTTCAAAAGGGACTCTTCAGAAAAAGATGGATGCCTCGCTACCAGGTTCAAGAAGCGTCTCAATGATTTTCTTCTTCCTTCAATGAACTCTCTGTCCGCTATACATAAAAAAGAGATAATACAGCATGATATAATCCCAATAATCCCCATAGACATTTAATTCTGAGGTTACCAGTACTTCCAGTAAGAACCTGCCCTATGTAACTTCTTCTTAAAGCCATTTTGAGGTAAACTCTTTCAAAAACGATTTTTGGCATGACGTTGAAGAGAATAAATGTAAGTCAAGTTACATGTAGAGCAATGATGCATCAATATAGGGAGCTAGAACAGTGTTGTTCTTGAAGTGTAGAAGTAAAGACAGGGAGAAAGGTGTCTTACCTAAGAGCTAGCCCACAGTGAGATGTACAGGGAAAGGGTAAAGACAAGATAATGTGCAGAACTTTGTGCTTTTCAGTACAAGTTAATCAAATGTACAAGGAAAGGGATGTTCCACAGAAATAGCAGAGAGGAACAGGCTTACTTGGGTAGACCCATCTATATGTTTCTCTATCTCAATCAATCTCAATAGTACAGTCAATGAAAGTGTATGCGATGGTGAAAGAAGTGTACTAATATTGATGACAGCTGAAAGTCATTTGTTCTCTTTTCAATTTATACAATTTAACACATACATGTATATCGTTACTTATCATTATCATTATCAAACGTTTTTTTTTTATATCAACTTGATTCTCTTATGGAGAAATGAAAAAAATGTTAAACATCACTTTGTAAACGTTAAAGACCATGACATTAAAGTTACAACAACATGTCAGTATAGTCTTACCTCCGATCATTTTCTTGGGTGGTAGACGGGGAACCATACGGTAGGGAAACCGGACAAGCAAGAGTTCTTGGAATGCTACAAAGTCGTTATACCTTCTTAGTACTTTGCTCTTGTATCTCTGTACAGACAAAGGAAAGAAATATCAAGAAGAATTGTCAAGAAATTTCTTTTGTTTCTAGATTGAAGACGATGATTATTATTGGGCTATGCAATGTAATAAGCTCACAATTCAGTTCATGGCTGCAAAGAATTCTCTCAATAAATTAACCACTGAAATAAAATTAAACCTTTAAAAAAAAGCACAGATCTCAAAAATATGTTCTTCCAACAAAAAATGGAAAAAGTACATTGTTCATAAATAACAGGTGTGTTATTGACATGTTTATAGAAGTAAGGATTCATGTGAGAAAACTGCACCTCCCCACTAACTTGTCTTTCTTTGTTTAATACTTCACACTTCCCAGACAACACAAACAAAGTCAGCACTGTAACATAACCCATGGAGACATAGGATACCACCAGGTGACCGTGTAAGTGGGACAACAATAGAGATCACACCCAACAGACCACTGTGGTCAGTGTAACAGGATGTGAACAAGTTTAAACACACAAGAAACAGTACCTGACAAACCACCTGGGTTCACTATTGTTACAACCCACAGGTAATTAGGTCAAGCTTTGATCACAGGCCAGGGGCTTACCTTAACCAATAACATGAAACAGCAACAAAACAGGTGTACAAGGCCTAAAGGGGGGGTTACTTTTCAGGTACTTGCAGTCATCCGTTTGCAGCCAATGCAAAAGTATGCCAGCAAAATTTTGCAGGGAAGCAACTAGGAGAGACCAGGACGGACTTGTGTGGAAACATTTGGAGTAACTTTGTTTCAGGTAAAGGATGTGTAATTTCTTTAGTTCTGCATGTTTTTGCCATATCCTATATCATGTAATCTCTTTCACATTTTTCAAACAACCAACAAAGTGTTTCTTGGCTTATGCCCATGTAGGACATGACTGGTAGGCGTGATGTAATAGGATTTACAGGTCAATGACCGGCTCTAGATAACACAGAAATACAACTCTTAAGAGGGGGCTTGAAATCACACGTATTTTAGTCAGCTATTCATAAATACATGAAAAACTGTATAAACAAACCTTTCTTTAAGTCTTTCTAACAACTTTTTGCAATTTTTCCCTCATTAGTTTTGCATGTACATTCCAGGGTAAAGTTCAGAATGCATAGATGAAATTGAATGGCAACATTAGTCACATCTTACATCGATGTGTTCTGCATAACGAGCATGATTTCTATTCTTATATTTGAAGATGCATGTACCATTAAAATGTATGTCATAGATATAGTAGACATGAATGGCTGCAAAGAGATATCTGAGGGTAAAGAATTTGAGGTTGGGTCAGCTAATGGCTTTGAAGATCTTGACTGAGGGGTTAGAGAGTTTCCCTGAGTACCTCACAAGTGCCATGCCTCATGCAACAGAGTCAATCAGGCAAGCACAGCCCTGCACTTCAAAATAATACACTGTAGCAAAGTGCTGGGTTATATACAAAAGGGCCTCTTGTTGCCTTTGCTTGCCTTCAAAAATACAATACAGATACAGTTTTTAATGTTTAGTTTAATGGACGCAGGTGTGTTTGCAAGAATGCGAGGCATATTTTTTGTGATTCAAAACCTTTTCTGTGATGCCAAATATACAGAATATACATTCTATCCTTCTATCAAACAAAACATTTTTATTGCAACATTTTCTCACTAAAGGGAATTTGTACTCTTGTTGCATTTTGAGCCATTTTGACCATTTCCTTTGCAATAAAATCTCTGTACACAACCAGGACATTCCAGGAGCCTGGATCTGAGGAGATAAATGATTATCAGCATGCTGGACTTGTAACAGGAAGTCAGTATTACCAGCTCAATGGTGTCAGAGATTGCCATCACAAAAAAATAAGATAATTTTCTGCACAATCAAACTCTAGTAACATTTCTCAACTTGGTCACATAAATCTGCCACAGTGAAAAATGCATCTATGGTATAGGATCTCTAATATAACATTGCCCGCCATATACTGTATATACTGTAATAGATCTCCAATGTGTTACAGTATAATTCACCCCTGCATATCTTTGCATACCTGGTGGTTGCACCAAAGATCTCTCAAATGCACTGTTTTTTGAAGTAGCAGATTTATGTAACCCAGCAGATAAATGTTAATCGAGCTTACATATACTACTTTGTAATGTAATAGCAGCAGTATCGAGACCTACCCTACTTAACACTTCATATTCCACATGTTTAAGAATGAGTCCCTTCTTCTCAGGTATGAGATCCACCTCAATGGCTTCCAGCTCGATCAGTTCCATGAACCTGAAGCCCAGCACACAGGGGTTCCGCTCCCGACGGACTTTGATACTCAGGGTCTTCAGGTCACTCAGGTCACCCAAGGCTGGCCGGGGCAGCTCTGAAATTTTATATACACGTGTAATTCATATCATCTTATAAAATGACATATAAACATCTGTATCTGTAGCTGTATAGCCAGTATAACCACCCTTCGGCGTAACACAACATACATTATAGAAACATACAAATTTTAGTAAAAACATTGTACTGTCATATATAGTACACGGAAACTTTATAGTGTTTAGATGTTTTCAGTGAAAACTTTCAACACACACCCACATTAGAAATTATAAAAGTTGGGTAAGCAATATATTAGTTATACATAATTAAAAATCAATTCCCATAGGTAATCAATCAAATCACAATGTAAAAAGTGCAAAGAAAACATGTATCACAAAATTCTGTACATGTCGCTGAACTTTGACAAAGATTAGCAAATTGCCTTGCCTTCTGTCATTTACTAGTACTATCCTGTGTAAGTTCCTACCTTGGTCTCCGAAATTCTCCAGTATCTTGTCACTGTCCTCTATGTTCTTGCCCTGTTGAGCCATGGCTGTGAGGGCCAAGGCCTTGTACAGCCCATTCCTGGTCAGGAAGCCTGATTTGTTGTCTACTGCATCCCAGATCTAATACAGACAACAGTGCTATAACTTAAGAAATCATCCGGAAATAATTTCATCTAACTGGTGAAATATAGGATATTGGGGTTTTGTTTTTACACAACCAGTTTAGACTGCCACCTGCTTGTGTTTCGATGCCTGTCAGACATGTATCAGAGCTTCTGACTGGAGTAATACATGTATGTGCATCAAATCACCCGATCCAAGGAGGTTAAAAATCAGCCTCCTTGCCTTATCCGAAGGCAGCAGCATGTTTTCTAATCAACAAATACCATATTGCAAAACATATATTGCCTACAACTGGAACTAGGATGTTCCCAGCTTCTGGCACAGAAGATGTCACTCAATTTGCTTTTAATAAAATTACAGACAAATATACTTCTAATTGACAAACACCCCATTACAGTGATAATTTGATAATACAGTGGTGTGTTATGATGTTATCACAATTACTGGTAATTGATTACTCCCCAGCGGATTACACTTTCCCTGGCCATAATTACATCACATTGTAACAGCAGAAACCACCGCTTTCACCACATAATAAATAGCTGATGAGTTGATTGACAGCCATGGTAACAGGGCCGTAGGGACACTGTTATGATGAAGTGCCCTGTATGGAACATTCCCTGGTATGATAGCATTAGCAACACGTCGAGGGCCTCTATAGAAACACCTGGATTGTGGACTCTGATTCAGATTCCCTTGTCACTATAGTAACATTTCTGCGCAGGTTCCTTGTATGAAAATCAATAAAACCATGATTTCAAGCGTATGAGTCCCAAATGGCTTGGCCAGATTTCAGAAGTAGCCTTGTTCTTTTTTTACTCCTAAGCAAAACCTGTCTTTGATACAGGCTTTAGTGTCCAAATGGCAAAGTTTCAAAAACACCATACAGCTGAATATGTCCTGAGGCCAGGACTTAATCACACTTGACTTAATAATATCAGCTGAGAAGGGCAATGCTCTACAGGCTGTACATTATGAGTCCACTTCCCACATAATTTGATACCATCAGTCCATTACTTGACTGAACCCTATGCACCACCCCCATAATCACATAATCTGCCTCTAATGTGATCAAAGTCTCATGGAGCAATTATGGTGTTTGACTTTGAATATCACATGGTGGCAAACCCATTATGCATCGTCCATTGATTCTTATTTGCCTGTTTTTCTCTCAAATCTACGATACACTGTGTGAGCATCACAGTCACATTACACCAGCCACAGACAGTGGGTGCAAAATGATGGAACAACTTCAGAGACACTGGAGGTCAACGAACCTCCCTGGGGTCACACATGGGGTGAGAAGCTATTAGGAACCTGAGATCAGATGACTCCACTACAATGTAGCCTGCCTATCATTGGCTTGTGAAATATGACGGCCAGGTCAACTAAAATATGAACAAGTAAAATCTGAGATTTTATACCTCCGGTATATTTTTCCATGTTGTTTGTTCTGTATAGTTGATGGTGTTGAATTTTATGTGTTAGATTTAGCGTTCCAGGACTGGTCAACATTTTCATCTGCAGCCCATACCATGTACCCACGGTAAAAATGCATGTCGAGAACGTCTGACAGTATACCACGGTATTTGTAAGTTAAGAAGTCGTACTATACGCCGAAAACATCCAAGATTGCGCAAGAGGGCGTTGACCCCTGACCCATTGGCCCACCCGGAAGTTGCGCTGGCAGCCAGCCCAGCGCCGCGCGCGACCATTTTCAGATTTTTACGCCCCAAAACACATATACAATAAAAACAAAAAAAACCTGCACCATCTACAGCCCATTAGAAGAACATACACCGAGTCCAGTATACTCCAACGCGAGATACAACTGCGATAATATTTCAAAATACATATCGGAAGCAGACACCCCTCTGTTTGACCCCTTTTAAATGGTAAGACCCAAAACTGAAACCTCCCCATTCCTTAACAACATGGTAAATTCCATTTTCAGCATGGCGGGGGTGTCCGGAGCACTTAAAAACCTTTTATTTCCACGCCCATAAACACATATACAATTAAACAAAAACGTTCTGCATCATCTGCAGCCCAACAGCAATACGTATACCGAACCACAGACAAATCCGTCCAGCCGATCGCGAGAAACAGCTGCTGACAGAAATGTTTCGAACCATAGTAAAACCTCCTCGCGGAAGGATATCTCCTTCCCCGGAGGTAAAAATATGCAGGAATGACATGCACTGTGCCAGTTACAAATAGCCTGCTGTGATGGGTCATGGCCATGTGTTGATGGTCCCCTAAATGGAAGATATATTTTGCATCCTGGAGCTTCTGTTCTGAAATGTGGGTCAGGCACTAGAGGCAGACGACCACAACAGTGAGCTCTCCTACTGTGGGCCATAATCAATGGCAGATGGGGAACGCAGACACTGGAAAACATATATCACCTGCACCCCCAGCTATTCTCCAATGGCTGACGTCTGTAGACGTACACACAGTGTTTACCAACCATCCAATGTCTGTTTGTCATTTTCTCAGCAAAAAGGGGGTGGGGCCAGGAAGTCTGAAAATTGTGTCACGCTAGAATAAAGCAACAATCAAACGTCCTCTTTCCTGTCACGCCGAAGGAAAGCATTTTCCATCCTTCCAGGATATAGTATCATGTACATAGAATTGTATGTCACAGCTGGTCAGTCTCATGCTAGGACCAAAGTTCACTTGATAAAAGTCCAACTTTCTGAGCGCCGTCCTGCACGCAACTTTCAGGTCCTCTCTCACGAGAGGATACAGTATCTTTAGAACAATACTTATCGTCCATGCAGCAATTCCCGTCTCCACTTCTATGGTTGCATAAAACCCTGACTCATATCGTGCAAGCAAACGATTTGACGGAAGCTGGTGATTTGTGTGAAAGGAGAAGAAGACTTACAGAACTCAACGTCTGTTTGGGAAGGTTGGACTTCATCAGGAGCTTGACGAACATTTCTCGGTCCACCCTGCTGTCTTGCCCCGAGGGGCACACGATGTCATACACCTCCCGGTACAGCGCCGGCACGGAACCTAAAAAGGGGTGAGATTGTCAGTAAAATATTGCAGATCCATGGCGTGAAAGTGGAGAAAATGCGCGCGGTACCGCCCACAACACTGAGATCTCACTCACCAAATGATAACTCTGCCGCCATCTTGGGTTTAGAATCATCACGTGATAGAGTGCCACCAACAAACGCACAACACTTTTTCGATTTACTCGAATTTCCGACAAATCTATGACATCAGTGTTCAAAAAGACAACAAAAAGTAACATAAATTTAATCATGTATAAATTTTGCTTCAACCATATTGATATATTTATTCAGAATTTGGAGAAAAGACGAAAGGGACTATCGAGCACATTTCTTGTGCGGTTGCGGTTGGTTGTCCGTGTACGCGTGCGTAATGACATAGTTTGAGTTACCTGGCGGAACACACCTGGTTCGTCACAACAACAGTCAACAACTCCACAACTCCGCGTGAACCGTGGCCGGGAAAGCCACGCAACGTGTCTTAGAGAACATCGCAGCTTCGGGAGACCACGCTGGACTGAAACCACAACACATCAGCCAAGAAATCACAAGTTATTCCCGAGTTCCAAGGACAAGGAGGTTTGGTCGGGTCACCTTTGTGACTTACCAAGGGAACGGGACAAAAGGAATTTGTCTAAGGCTTGGAAAGATTGACTGTGGATTTACTCCACCATGACTTGACCACGAAGACACACTCTGCGACAGAAGGAAGAAAAGGTAAAGAGAATTTTTGTCAGTACAGGCAGCTTTAAAATGATGGAATGTTTGTGTCAAGAAAACATTATGATTGTGGTGGAAGAGGTTTATCTACACGACTTTCCTCACTTAACTCAGGTGAAAAACAACTTAACCATTGTGAAACATATCATAATTGAATCAATATACAATAAATATTAACTCTAGCTAATCACCACTTGTCTTGTGGTTTTAGTTGTAACCAATATTACAATAATAGTTGATGATTTAATTCTTAAACTTAAAGTTAAAGGCTGTTATTTACTCATTGTATAGAGGTCTATAGAAATCCTCCAGTTTCAACAGATTGTCCTTTGACACTCAAGCTACTCATTGTGAAACTTAACTACATACACAGTAACGTTACATACTGTAACCTAAAGATTAGTAGATCAAGTCTTCTACAATGATTGTACATGTTACGTTATGTTGCCAAAAATTGATTGGGTTTTGTTTGTGTCTTGTACTAAGTTGTAGTCATAACATGTGAATTATCCTGTTTTCCTGAGTTGACATCTGATGTTCTTGATGATGATAATGATAAATAAGAAAGGTATGAAATCAACAACCACATTTACTCGGAGATTCAGAATTTCAGAATAAAGGTTCACTTTTTCTAACAGTTATTAGGACAAATGGAAGAAGGTAAACTGTCCTGAACTTCTTTTTAGGATGTTCTGATTAATATTCTAGATTCTTAGCCATCCTCCTTTGCAATGATTAGTATGAATCAAAGTAAAGACCATTGATCCATTACCAGTACGGTAGTACCATTACTCATCAAACATTGTCGTTCTGCTCAAATGACCCCAAGTAAGTGCTTTATGAGGAGATTTAGAGTGACTGAGTACGTTGTGCACGTTGTTTACCTGGGCACCAGTACACCTGTAGGTAAGAATTCATCACAGGTGTGTATTGTGTGCTGACAAGTGCAAACACGGGTTTGCACCACAAAGTAAAACCCCTTTACACATAAGAACTGGGCAGGCTTGTTTGATCTTGGTACCATAGAACAGGTTTATTGGGTGGCATTAGCCATACAATACAGGTATTTAGACTTGAGCTAGCAGAAGGCTTGAAGCTAGCGCTGTTGTAACCCCAGCTTCTTTATTTGCACTCTCAACTTCGTTCTTGGTAATTAGGCAAGCTGCTAGGACCTGGTCTGTAACTGCAAAAGGGAATCTTGCTTGTAAGGTAGTTAGGATCATCATACATTTTGCAATAAGTAGTCTTCTAAACCTGTTACATGGATTAGTATTTTAACGTTTTCTCTCCCTGGTTTAGAGAGGGTTAATAGAGGCTGAATTCTTTCCCTTTAAGACTGGACCTTCATTTATCTCCAAGCAGTGTTGGTCTAAAAATCGTAATGTTTTCTGACTGGCCAGACAGCCACTTACCAACATCTGCTTGGTGAAAAGCTGGCCAGTTTATAGGAATCTTTACAGTCATCCACCCCAACATCTGCTTGGATTGATTAGCCTTCATTCCTCCATGGTCCCATCATCTCCAGAAGTATGGCCACACCCCTTCAATTAGTTACCATGTAAACAAGCCAGTCCATGTCCACAAACATACTGCTGCCTCAGGCTTTCTACCAGTTCATAGATGACTTAATATTTGATGGTCGTGTTATGTAGGCTGTCAAAATATTCCTTGATTTTTACTGGCTTTAACAGTATAATTGATGCCATTATTTGAGAGTAGCAGGGTCATAGCACCTGGAGAGGCATTAACCTGCATCTTTTGTATGAAGGGACTATGGCTATACAATGTTCCTGTCACTGTGAATACATGTAAAATGAAATCTTTTACATCAAATACCATTAAACTTTGAATTACTAGATACATGTAGTTGTGTAGAGATGCGCCATGACATTTCTCATTTAGCCTACCTTTACCGGTATAGACTTACAGTGCTGATTTATATCTTGTATACAACATCAAAATATGTTTGTCTATGTTTTTTCAGAGAACATAATCTACAAGTATCAGCATGCCGACAGCAGGACGACAGGGAAAGTCGGGAGGGGGGCAGCGGACAGGTGCTGCCAAGAACCCCCGGGAACAGTGGATAGCAGCCATGAGAGGGCGGACAGGAGGTAACAACAAATTTTATGTACTTGTGATATTATTGATTGAATGATGCTGTACAATGGCTGAATTGGTGTACAGTTTACACTGTACAGTCAGGAAATAAAATGATAAAAAGTAAAATACATATGAGTAGCTAGAGTGACAATAGCAGTCAATATAACTAATTTTTTTCTTTAGTGCAAGTTGGACAATATTGTACTTGACATGTAATTGGATGGCAGAACCTCCTCTTGCATGTATTCCTTGATACATTGCACCATGTCTGTGAAGATCAAATGCATTCTGGAGTGATTTATTTTGTTACACTTTTGAGTTAGAGGTGTATGGCCCCAATCAGTCCCTGAGTGAGAGATTATACATGTGCCATGTATGGCAAGAATATGTACATAATGTAATAAAAGACAAGGTCATGGCTTATGAAGCCTTTTTAGCAGTAGCCTTGCAATCAAGTGCATGTACTTAAAGTTACATTATCACTCTAATGCTCCTACATTTGTCAGCTCTGACCGGTTGTATCCGGAATGGTGTGGACACGGGCCGTCCCCCCAGTAGGAACGCAGCCACAGCCAGCTCCAGTCAGTACCTGAAGTCTGTGATGACGGGACGGACATCATCCACTTACAAAGAGGTGCCCCTCACGCAGAAATGTAAGTTGGTGGTACAGTGAGAATTTGCATATTCTCTAATATTTGCAAAAGTATCAAATAGATATACGATGAAGTATGGAGTAATAGTCTTTAAGTATTGTCTGTCCATAAAACTGAAAATATATGTTGATTGAGACAACTCTTCTACTTGTTATTCGCTGTGAGCCAGTTTTTCCTAATTGTGGTGTCTTTCACTAAACCACTGTACTACATTTCACAGTGCCATCAGGGACCCCAGCTTACAAGCCTCAGGAAGACATGTATGATGAAATTATTGACTTAAAAAAGGTAAGAAATTTCAGGGGTCTCCCCAGGAATTTTTAGGGGAGTGGTGCTGGAAATTTTTTGGAGGGCACGTAGTGCCCTACGCCGCGCGAAGCGCGGCTGTGAGGTGGGGGGAGGTCCGGAGAGGGGGGGGGGATTCCCCCCCGTCTCCGTAGGAGAAGCTGTTGCATTTTACCCTTCTGAAATGCAGTTTGTAGCCTTCTCCTGCAACTTGAGTTTAAAATCTTACTAACTAAAGAGATAGAAAATCAAGCCAAATTAAGTACAAATGTAGGGCAGTAATGAGTATTTGTACAACAAAATATACACATCCATTTCAACATAATAATTAGTTGGTATGGTACATTGTCTAGTCTGGTCAAAGTCTGGATTCTGAAGAAAAAAACTTCTGAAAAAAAAACAACTTCTGAAGAAAAAAAACTTCTGAAGAAAAAAAAACTTCTGAAGAAAAAAAACTTCTGAAGAAAAAAAAACTGAAGAAAAACTTCTGAAGAAAAAAAATTCTGAAGAAAAAAAAACTCTGAAGAAAAAAAAAAACTTCTGAAGAAAAAACTTCTGAAGAAAAAACCTTCTGAAGAAAAAAAAACTGAAGAAAACCAACTTCTGAAGATAAAAAACTACTGAAGAAAAAAAAAATTCTGAAGAAAAAAAACTTCTGAAGAAAAAAACTGAAGAAAAAACTTCTGAAAGAAAAAAAACTTCTGAAAGAAAACAAACTTACTAGAAGAAAAAAAAACTTCTAGAAGAAAAAAAAAAACTTCTAGAAGAAAAAAAACTTACTAGAAGAAAAAAAAACTGAAGAAAAAACTTCTAGAAGAAAAAAAAAAATTCTGAAGAAAAAAAAAATTCTGAAGAAAAAAAAAAACTTTCTGAAGAAA
>NW_017802491.1:1474489-1482975 GCF_001625305.1 Branchiostoma belcheri
GAAGATCAAATGCATTCTGGAGTGATTTATTTTGTTACACTTTTGAGTTAGAGGTGTATGGCCCCAATCAGTCCCTGAGTGAGAGATTATACATGTGCCATGTATGGCAAGAATATGTACATAATGTAATAAAAGAGAAGGTCATGGCTTATGAAGCCTTTTTAGCAGTAGCCTTGCAATCAAGTGCATGTACTTAAAGTTACATTATCACTCTAATGCTCCTACATTTGTCAGCTCTGACCGGTTGTATCCGGAATGGTGTGGACACGGGCCGTCCCCCCAGCAGGAACGCAGCCACAGCCAGCTCCAGTCAGTACCTGAAGTCTGTGATGACGGGACGGACATCATCCACTTACAAAGAGGTGCCCCTCACGCAGAAATGTAAGTTGGTGGTACAGTGAGAATTTGCATAGGGACAAGGGGTAGCATATTTACCTTCGCCAAGAAGGTTATGTTTTCAGGGGCGTTCGTGTATGTGTGTGTGTGTGTGTGTGTGTGTGTGTCTGTCAACACGATAACTTGAGAAGGCCTTGATGGATTGTCTTGATACTTGGTAGGCGGGTAGGTCTTGATGAGACCTCAAAATGATTAGATTTTGGGCCCCCTAGCGGCTTGTTATGGTACTGCAGCTGAACTTCCGGTTTTGATATCTCATGATCTAGACATGCTATGGTGATGAAATTTGGTGTAGCTCTTGTGCTGGGGAAAAAGTGACGTGAGTTTGGGACCCCTAGCAGCTTGCTCTGGAACTGCAGGGATATATTCTTGAAAATATTCAAAAGGGGATAACTCAAGAACCGGTCGACGGATCGTCGTGATTTTTGGTATGTAGGTAGCTTACGTGATGTTAAGTATAATTATGTGACAATTATGCAAATATGAATGTAATTTGCATAATTTAAGGGGAAATTCTATAAATCAGCTGCATTCCATGATAGGACAATTGAAGCTTGTGACATTGGTAATTGACAACGAGAGAAACACAGGAAGATATTGATTATGTTAATAATGACTTAATTTGCATAATTAATGAGAAAATTTTTATAATTATGTAATGATAACTGCCTGGAATTTCATACTTGTGGTATTTGAAAGTTTAGTTGAGGTGAACATCATTAAACATAATTTATTCAAATCAGGACCTCATTTGCATAATTTATTACGAAATGCTAGAATGCATTGTTTGTTAATATAAGGCTGTCTTTTGGTTGAGATTATGATAAAATGATATAATTCATGAAAATAAGGTTCCTATTTCTTAAATCAGGGGGGAATAATCTAATCTATCATTTCAGTCATAAAGATTAACATCATTTGGCGAAGGTATGGGATCGGGGAACTCTAGTCTCTAATATTTGCAAAAGTATCAAATAGATATACGATGAAGTATGGAGTAATAGTCTTTAAGTATTGTCTGTCCATAAAACTGAAAATATATGTTGATTGAGACAACTCTTCTACTCGTTATTCGCTGTGAGCCAGTTTTTCCTAATTGTGGTGTCTTTCACTAAACCACTGTACTACATTTCACAGTGCCATCAGGGACCCCAGCTTACAAGCCTCAGGAAGACATGTATGATGAAATTATTGACTTAAAAAAGGTAAGAAAAGTTTAGTGATGCAAATACGAAATATCCTAAATCAATTATGTAACTTTATTGTAGGCTTTAGTGGGATTGTATATCTGTTTACTGTTTTGCAGTCCAATGTTGTATTCAGAATCAGACATTTGTGATCTCTCAGTACTCTGTTTTGCTGTTCAGATAAGATTTATCATGCAGACTGTGCCATCGTTTTCACACATCTTCAATTCCCTCTATTTACAGACTGTAGTTCAGCAGAAAACAGAGAACGATACTTTAAAATCCCGACTGGGTCGGCTAGAGGAAGCAAACAAAGCAAAGGTTTGTGCATGAAGTCTTTTCTTTCATATCCTTTTATTTTCACCAGGTATTGTATTCATGAGGTTAAAAGATAATACAAGAAAAATGCTGTTTTGTCCATATTCTGCAGAAAAGGTGATTCTGTTGGAAAAAGTCAGTATCATAGTACGTTGCTAAGTTGCCATTTTTATACACTGTCAATCTATACAACTGTTTCTTGCCTTTCACTGTTTCAGGAAAAACAAATAGAGCAGTTACTGGACCCCACAAAGGTATTGCAGTGTTTTCTCTTCATTTAGACACCTATAAACTGTCAGTTTGTCAAGCAGTGGATGTGTGTAGTCATAATCAATTACAGACACCAAGTTTCACATCTTAGCTTGATACTTGGGAACATATGATGCAAATTTCTTTCTGTATATATCATATGCATCTTATGTTTGTCCATTGTTTCTCCCAGAGTAATGCCCTGAAGGCAGCAGTGTACAACAGTAAACCAGACGGCACTACGGTAGGTCCTCCTAATCATCTCCTAACCACTAGATTACTGATATTTCTGTTGGAAATACATATAATGTTTCACAATGTCATTACTCTTTTGGTTGTTGTCAGTTTCCTTGCATGATATTACTAGGAAACTTGACTGTGCAAAATGATTTCTATAAAATGGGTTGTCTTGATCCTAGCTTTTCTGTGATCTGTAGTTTGTAGGAAGCCAGGGGATTTGGGTCTAATTCCCAGTTTTTCCTTTGCTGGTATCATGTCTCCTATTTACTCACAGTGTTAATTTAATTCATTGATATCTTAACTCAGTTATGACTGAAAGTCATATTTAACCGTGATGTTTTCCTCCCAATACTGCAGATGGTAAATAATCAGAAGCAGAGAATATTGAAACTAGAGCAGACCATCAGAGAACGGGACAACACAATCAGGTAAGTGGAGTCTCACTCTGTATCTCAGTCTCACTGAATTATTGAAGAGCCCATTGATTATATGTAAGCTGTGATTATAGTATTCCATCAAGGGTTGTGAAGATTGTGTGGATTCTTTCTGTTCTGGTATGGAATATTGATTCAACAAGACTACATGTATCTTTTTATGATTGAATCACAGTTCAATTTTTTGAAATGTTTTTGGCACAATGAAAGAAAATTCTGTCTTGAGATGTTTAGTGAGGATAACTGTTAGTAGTAAAATTTAGTTACTAGTAATTTTGTGTCTTGCTTATATCTGTTGAAAGATAGTGTATTTGTAATGTGTCTGTAACATTTTTCAGTGCTATGAAAGATGACATGAGAGCCACCCGGCTACAGGAGTTGGAAATGCAGGCAGACATCTACTTTCAGGAGGTGTGTATATGATGTGATGATGGATTTTTAATACACCTTCCTGTTCTCTTGTTTCTAATGTTACATGTCTGCAGAAGTATAAATTTTCAGCTGTGCCTTATTTCATTATTTCTACTGTTTATTCCAGATGCAGAGACTACAAGCTGCACCTCCGTCTTCAAAGGAAAGGTGAGATGTTTACTTTATTTGCAGGGTTTTATTATTATAATGTAATTCTTCCTGCATGTTCTATGAACAACGCTCCAGTTAGCTTCTGTTCTGATGTGTGTTAGAGGCAGAAAGATGCTATAAGAATCTGTTATAATTTGTTACATATAGTTTCATTAAACCTGAAACCACCCTGTTTCAGGCCCCCATCCAAGGAGTCTAGTGCTAAGGTTAAGGCTCTAAATGACACCATCCTGAGGCTAACAGACACCAACCAGCGGCTGCAGGCAGAGAACAAGGGCCTGCGACAGGACCTGGACAAGGCTATGGAAGGGGACAGGAAGGAACTCCTGGAGAAGATCAAGAAACTAGAACAGGTATTTACTTATATAGTGTATCGATTTATGATTGTATCCAATCAGATATGCAAGTTCTGTTCTTCAATAGAAAGTAGGAGAAACTTCACTGTGGATAGCTCTGGTGTTTGTGGTTCCTATGCTTTGTGTTGTCCTTGTTGAAGGCAAGGCATCAACATTACATAGTGCAAGATAAATCAGGCAACTGTATAAGTTCTCTTTAGAAGTTACATGTTTTGAATAGCATCTGCTATCTTTCATCAGTGACAGCTGATAATGAAACATCTGACTCCTCAGTCACTGACAGAAGATAGTGGATGCAATCTGAAACATCTGACTCTTTTGGATGTTTCATGCTATCTGAAATATCTGACTCCTCAGATGTTTCAGATAACATCTGCTACCTTTCATCAGTGACAGAGGATAAGAAGAGAAGCGTAACCTGTAGATAAATGAGCATCTGGATTGTCATTCATTGTCCTATGTTGATACTAAAAATTTCTTTATGTCGCTTGTAACATTGTAATCTAACCCTCTACAGGATAGGATGGGCTCCCAAGTTTCCCTGGCTTCTTCAAAAGGAGATGACAAAAAGGGTGAGTACCAACAGTTTGATGATGATGTAATATTTTCCCAATTTTAATGCAGAGCTTCATCAAAGTACTAGAAAGTCTTGTAGAGAGTAATGTAGAGTAATATTTCGAGGATGTCTGAGTAGTTAGAAGTATTGTCACTTGTGTTCTTCCTACCGTAGATAATGAGGACTACAAGAAGGACAGAGACAAGCTGAAGTCCACAGTCCACAAGCTGAAGGAGGAACGCAACTTTTACAGGAACGAAGCACAGGAGAAAGAGTAAGTACAGTCTGTATCTGTACCTTCTGTGCAAAATATGTCAACTGAGTTTTGTATTAAAAAGTAAGCCCATATCTTTTTTGAGGCTGTAAGGGCAGTGGGTTGGTAATCCACTATGTCAAGGGCATGTTATTGGAAAGCAGAGTCCATCCCTCTCCTTCCACCACCTTTTACCTCCCCAACCAAATGAAAGAACAATTAATCCAGAAACTCAGATAACAATACTTTAAGTGTAAAAAAAGCAGACTCCCCTCTTTGCAGCTTATTTTCACCTATTTGATAATGGTTGGATGATTATGATTATGATGATGGATGATAAAAACACAGTAAAAGGTGCCAGCGTGTCTGTGTTAGTCCTACTGCATGCTTGACCTTGATGACAGCACTACACAGCAGTACTGGTACTGATTGAGAACAAATTGTCTTTCCAGGAAGGAGGTTAAGGACCTGAATGCAGAAGTGGCTCGTCTGCGGGAGAAGCTCATCAAGATGAAACAGGAGAGGCTGGCGCGGGAAAGAGAAGAGCGGGAGGCCAAACAGCAAGACTCGGCAGCACGCAGCATACAGGTACATGTCTGCATGGGAACTTCTGAGGTCCTTTCCTACTGTAACAGTTTTCTAATTTGATGATACTGTATGTCTTTGAATGTCTGCATTGATCGCTTTGATACTTAGCCAATAGGTTCCTTTCCCCTGAGTGTGAAGCCATCCAACTTACCTGCCTAGAGCATTGCTAGACATGCCTAGATACACCCCATGCCATGTATGTAGACTGATTGTCACTAAACAACACCTAATATATATATAGCCTGGATGCCAGACCCATAAAACAGAGTTAGCAAGGGTCTAAGTGAGGGGGACTGTGGTATAATTTCCTTGCCCTGGAGCCAAGGAGCTGGCCTGTGTAGGCCCTGTAAAGATTCTGGCACTCAGGCTATGATCATCTATATGTACAAAGCCTTCAAATGGTTGCAGTACTGGCAGGACAAGATAGGGTGATGATGATTTAGCTGACTGCTTATTTTGGTGTTGCAGAAAAACTGGAGAACTCATCGAGCGAAGGAGGAGGGGAGAGAGATGAGGAAACGTCTGATGGCCGAGAGGGAGGAGGAAAAACACCAGGAGAGGGAACGAGAGAGGGAGAGAAGGGAGAGAGAAGAAAAGGAGAAGCAGGAACAGGACATGGCTGCTGCCAAGATACAGAAGAATTGGAGAAAGCACAAAACATCGGTAAGATGGGATTTCAACACAGTTTGAAATAGTTTTCAAATTGCAACATCAAAATATGCATCATGTAATACTAAACACATCATTGGAGAACAAATACATGCCATTTTGTGTAGCTTATGTTTAGTAGCCCCTGACTTCAAAGTTTTGTTTTTATTCAAAGATTCAGATAAATTATATAATAATCATTATGTTGTTTTTTTTCTCTATTCTGTAGCGTCAGAAAGAAGAGGAGCTTAATCAGGTGAGTTAAAAAAAGACCTTTATCACTTGAAGTCTCTTGAATCAGAAACATATTGATGGATGCTACTTGAAATGTGTGACAGTTTTCAGCATGTATCCAGTTGCTTGAGTAACAGTATCCTTGTGCGCTCCCTAACTTGTGTCCCTCCCCACACTTTAACTCCAGGCCGCCCAGCTGATCCAGTCGAGCGCCCGTGGACACTTCGCGCGGCAGCGGCAGCTGGGGGAGGAGTCAGAGACGGAGGAGGAGTCCAGCAGTGACATGGAGACGGCCGCCACGAGGGTACAGTCCTCCGTACGTGGCCACTGGGCACGCTCAGAGCAGCTGCAGGACAAAGAGAAGAGGTACGACACTACTAGTAATACTAGTAGTTATCATGGAAGTTCATCTGTATTGATAGTAATCATAGTAAAACATTGAACTTTATTCCAACACACAATTACACAGAAATTTTCAGCGACCACTCTCGCCTCCATCAGGATAATTAATGACCAATGACAACGTGTTTGTGACCGTAACTCTTGTGAGATCACATTGTGAAGTGATTGGTCAATAATTATGCTGATGAATTTGACAGTGGTCGCTGAATATTTGATCTCTGTGTAATTGTGTGTTGGAATAAAGTTCGACGTTTTACTATAATACTAGTAGTGTTTCTGCTTGGTACCATAATACCTACCACATTATTGAATAATAGTGAATTTAGTGACCACAAAGAATTATGTTACTTGCTTCTGAATAGTTTCATGAATTGAATTGTAAGGTAGGAAAATTCCATTACTCTCCAAAGAGTGTATTACTACAAGGTATTTTAAAACTAAGAGGTTCCATCCATTCATCTTTTGTGGAACAGTTACGTTCCATTTCATGAGCACCATCAAGCATGTTATTAGACTGTCACATTTTTGTATGAAGTAATATGTAAATGTCACTTTTCAGCATACACCACTGCAAACATTGTCGTTCAGTTCTGTGTTTTCTCATTTTAAATTTTAAATTGTCCAAAAAATCTGAATAATCCTTGCCTTCTACTCTTTTGACTTCAGTATTTTTCATAACTGTATGATTGTAATACTCTTAAGACGATATGAAGGGATGCCGACTTGAAAAAGTTTTCAAACTCAGTCCCTTTAGTAACACTTCCCTTGTGTGTGAGATTGATATATGCAGCATTCTGATGCTTTTTGCAACCAAACTTTTGGAAATCACAAGTAAACAATTTTTCTCACAAACAGCCCCCGCAGGAAGAGTTTGGATCGTGATGAGGCAGCCATGTTGATCCAGTCATCTGTCCGGGGACACTGGGGCAGACAGAACCTCATGGGAGAAGAGGTAGGCATTAACAAAGCACAAGACTTAGAGGCTATATAATGTATAGTGTATATTGCCTGGGCTAGCCCTAGTTGGGTAGCTTGCTATATGTAATACATGTGACAATTTGTTCAGCTAAAGAACTGGACATTGACAGCTTAAACAGGCTGCCATGAAGGCTCAGCATCAGCATGCAATCACTGGGAGATGGGGAACAACTGACATTAAACTGGATAGTGAAAGTGAGTGAGTGAGTGAGTGAGTGAGTGAGTGAGTGAGTGAGTGAGTGAGTGAGTGAGTGAGTGAGTGAGTGAGTGAGTGAGTGAGTGAGTGAGTGTTTAAGAGAGAAGCGTATAAGCGTATTCATAATGGTCTCAAAGCTTGTATTGTCATAGTTAAGAGAAGGCAGTGCCTCACCTGGTGCACATCCTTTTCTGACAGGTTGGCAGTAAGAGTGACATGGACACCACCACCGGTGACGACAGCAGTGATGAGGATGTTGTGGTAGTCTCACGACCCTCTAGCAGACCCTCCAGTAGGCCACCAAGCAGACCCCCTAGCAGACCCTCCAGCAGAGGTAGGCACTGGCAGCACCTTGTCATTCAAGTTACAGACTTACAGCTATAAAGTTCTTGTTACAAGACACAGACATGCTGTATACTTTCCTTGGAACCCAAATGATTTGGTCCACACAAAATATGTGTTCAACATGTATCACACCAGGCATTATGAAGAAGAAAAGTACAGAATCTGTAAACAGTTGTCAGCCATCTTAACCCAGGTGACTTCTACCTACTATGTAGGCCAGATACCGTGAAATACAAAGTGAATACAGAAGTGACCAAGATTGTAACTGTGGGATTTACTTCGAGATTCCTCCCACAAATGTTTACCTTTCACATACAACTACCAAAAAAAGATACATCTGTCACAGATCAAGATTTTCTAATAGACAAATTTCTGACAGTTGATTGATGATGCTTTCAAGGAGATCTATTTGTTATTAGTGGATGAGTCCATTTATTGATTTTGCTGCAATAAAAACGTCCTGTCCCCAGTACTACATCCTACACTCATCCAAATCACCCTATTACTGTACAACCTTTCCTTTG
>NW_017802491.1:1482995-1484067 GCF_001625305.1 Branchiostoma belcheri
AAAAATCAATAATGTGACTTCATCAATTTTAAACGCCCTAAAATTAGCTAAATCGGCGCTTTAGGGTGATTGCGTAATATGCGTGCACTATGACCTTTGACTTTTTACGGGTCATGCAGCTCTGTGCCGGCCGCCCTCCCACCCCTCGGCCGTGCGTTTTATGGGAAAATTTCTACTTTTTTATTAGCCTGGGTGCCATCCGAATTTGTTTTCGGGGGAGCCGTTACAAATTCGGATGGCACCCAGGCTACTTTTTTATGGGTTTCGGGACCTAAAAACTAACACCAGAGGGAAAATAAACCACATACGTTATTTTCATGGTAAATATCGCTAAAATGGACCACGCATTTTTCTTCCGCGTTACCGATTTTTAAAAAGGCCTCGCCATGTGCTTCACGCCGATAGCGACTCGCCTTCCCCCGTCCGGTTTTGTGAGCAAATTTCTGCTTTTTCAGACGTTTTGGAACTTAAAAACCGACAGCAGGCGAAACATAAACAATATACATTATTTTCATGGGAAATGCCGGTATACTGGCCCAGACATTTGCGGCCGCCACATGCTCATGGTGCGGTACGGTAGGGAATTTTCCACGGCTAGTTCGTAAACGCATCGGCTTTATAAACTTATTTTCGGGGTCGAGGGCTTTGTTTTACAAACCAATCAGACAATTAGCGTTGTTTACATGACTTAAAAACGCTAGCGGGGCGCCCGATGTTCCACCAATGACAACTATTCTCTCGGTAGCGTCGTGCGAAATGGTCATTGTTTACTCGTTTATCGCCCATTCACAACTTTCAGAAACAATGCCGACGGGAAAATGGACGCCACTCGCGTCAAGATTTCGATGTTTTTTGCCTATTTATCCGCGAAAATACGAAGAGAAGACCCTTAATTTGAAAATTTTGGGAGTGGCGCTAGAAATTTTGGGAGTGGCGCACCGCCGTTGCACCATTGCCTGGGGAGACCCCTGAATTTTAGTGATGCAAATATGAAATATCCTAAATCAATTATGTAACTTTATTGTAGGCTTTAGTGGGATTGTATATCTGTTTACTGTTTCGCAGTCCAATG